>NW_028318039.1:15054722-15214444 GCF_062004578.1 Staurois parvus | reverse complement strand
CACAAACCTCCTTTCTGGTTTCTAATGATCTTTTTCACAAGAGAGGAGCAATATACTGTATCTAGTGCAGCTTCATCATAAACCATACCACTAACAAAACTTGCCTATCAATGCAGACTGTGTGGGGTAACCTTAGAAAGGATCCTGGGGGATACCTCCACTCAGAAGGTCAACTCAATGGGCATTAGTGTGAAGGAAAAATGTTAGATCACCAATATGTATGGAACTATAACTCAGTAATTTGCAAGGCACGAGAGGCTGTTCTCCTATGTACTTCTTGGTAGTCACCCTGCCATGCCATGCCATGGCATGTCAATTCCCCATTAAACATAGGGAATGGTTCTTCTCTGAATAGCAAGCACTGCCATTTCTTCATATTGGAAAAACATTCTTCCAATCACAATACAGGTCTTTAGTCCCACACAACAGTAGGAGGAAAGGAGAGAAAGGTTATAAAACCCTTACAAGCATTTACCAAGAATAACCTAAGAAATCACCTAAAAAAAATAACAGAAACTGAATTGGTAGAATTGCTGGTGTTCTACAAAGAAACTAGACCTCATGGGCAGCACAGTGGCTAAATGGTTAGCACTTCTGCCTGGAAGTACTAGGGTTGTTGGTTTGAATCCCAGCCACGGCACCTCCTGCCTGGAGTTTGCATGTTCTCCCTGTGCCTGCGTGGGTTTCCTCCGAGTACTCTGGTTTCCGCCAACACTCCAAAGACATGCTAGTATGTTAATTGGATCCTGTCTAAATTGACCCTAGTATGTGTATGTATGAATGTAAGTTAGGGACCTAGATTGTATGTCCCTTGAGGGTTAGGGACTGATGTGAATGTACAATATATATGTAAAGAGCTGTGTAAATTGACATCGCTATATAAGTATCTGTAATAAATAAATAAATGTTAGGAAGGAAGGAGAAGGGGGAACTCTTATGTTATGTGGTCAGTGTGTCCATAACATTGTAAATCCAATGCCATACATTACAAAGAATAACACAATATTATACATAATAACACAACACTGCTAGATAAAGCAAAATTGATAATAAGCTTTAATTTTTCTTTAATACATTTTAGAATACTGTGGGTATTCATAATTTGCCTTGATCTGCAAGAGATGACTAACAAATAAGTTTAATGATATGGTTTGTTGGGGAATAGATTTGCCTATCAAAAAAATGTAACAAAAAATGCAATTTTGTTAAATTTAGTGAATTAATAAATCTTTATCATGGACCAATTTCCTGTTTTATCCTTTTTTTCTGGAAAAAAAATAGCAGGAATCATGCATGCTGAGATAATTGTTTATTCCCAAAAACAGCATGATGTCAGAATGCAACAATTTTTTTCAATATATTTTTTTTAAATATAGTAGTGTGATTTTCTTTATTCATTTGAGTGCAAATAATTGTTACAGTATTTTTTTAAGCACAGAGATCATAACTACTACTTAGGCCATTTAAACCATACATTCATTTCAGCAGGATGACACAGCAGTGTAATTTAGCAAAGTAACTTTGGTGGCAATGCGATTGTGAGAATTCTATTGATTGGTATTGTGTATATAGTAGGAACCTAAAGCTATCAGTTTAGTCAACCCTTTTTTATGTTTATGTATGTCTATTTTGCGTATCCTGATCAGTTAATGCAGCATTTTACCTAGCAAAATCAACAGAAAATACAACAGGTCTGTTTCAATTAGCCTTCAGTACAAATCTAACCCTGAATTATGTTGCTTTTTTCTTTTTGATGTGTGAGATTTAAAAAAATACACAAAAGTGAAAAAGTATTAGCCCCCTTCCTGATTTTTATTTTTTGCATATTTGTCACACTTAAATAATTCAGATAATCAAACAAATTTTAATACTACACAAAGATACAGATACTACATACTGAATGCAGTTTTTAAATGATGGTTTCATTTATTAAGCGAAAAAAGCTTTCCAAATTTACCTGGCCCTATGTGAAAAAATAATTGCTCCCCTTCCCTTGCCAAATTATGAATGAACTGCGATTAGCCACATTTTTTGGAAAGATGAGCCACACCCAGGCCTGATTACTGTCAGACCTGTTGGATCAAAAAAATCACCTAAATAGAAGCTGTCTGACAAAGTGAAGCATGTTAAAAGATCTCAGAAAGCAACACATCATGCCGCAATCTAAAGATAATCAAGAACAGATGAGAAACAGTCATTGACATATATCAGTCTGGACAGGGTTACAAAGCCATTTCTAAGGCTTTGGGACTCCAGTGAACCATGGTGAGAACCATTATCCACAAATAGAGAAAGTTTGGAACAGTGGTTAACCTTCCCAGGTGTGGCCAGCCTACCAAATTTACTCTAAGAGCACAACAACGACTCATCCAGGATGTCATAAAAAAGCCCAGAACAAAATCTAAAGAACTGCAGGCCTCACTTGCCTCAGTTAAGGTCACTGTTTATGATTCAACAATAAGAAACAGACTGGACAAAAATGGCATCCATGGAAGAGTTCCAAGGCAAAAGCCGCTGCTGAAAAAAAGAACACAAAGGCTTGTCTCACATTTGTCAAAAACATCTTGATTATCCCCAAGACTTGTGAGCAAATATCCTGTGGACTGATGAGACAAATGTTTAACTTTTTGGGAGGTGTGTGTCTCTGTACATCTGCCATAAACCTAACACAACATTTCATAAAAAGAACATCATACCAACAGTCAAACATGGTGGTGATAGTGTAATGGTCTGGGGCTGCTTTGCTCAAATGCACCATAAAGTTGTGTTGCTATGGATATTTGGTGATTTTTTTATAGCATAGATAAATGTGAATGGTTATATTTTAGTTACAGGTATTGTGGTTGGAAGATACAGCTTCCCCTATTGATATGCAAATGAAACCATTGGACTAGTTTATGAGCTCAGCACAGGAAGTCAGGCTACAGGATATGAAGTAGCAGGGAATAGGATTTTGGACAACCATGTGGTGAGAGGCAAAGGAAAGAGCTGTTCTGGGAGACAAAGGAGGAAAACACTTGACCATGAAACCATGAATAATATTCCATTAATAGAAAGTCCACGTTGAGTAGATGTTTACTATTTTTATTGCATACAGATAGTAAGCTTGTACATGTAGTAGGCATATCTTGTTATACTTTGCATGCTATGAATAGTGTTTTCTACAGTATGTGCAGCTTTTCTAATGTAAAAGCATTAATACACTACAGAGGTCTAAACTTACTTAGCTTATACCACAAAGGACTTTAAAAGACAATTGGGGGCTTGTCCAAGATTTGTGCTAAAGCTCAACTGAAGCAGATTTGTTCTCTGTAATGTTTTCTGTTGCTTGTGCTAGGAAAAATGCTTCACAGACTGTTTAGGAAAAGTAAAGCTGCAGAAGTTTCTGGTGGCCAGGAAGAGAAGATGTGCACCCTGCCTACCTGGGCCAGAGACAGTGGATGTCTGTTGCAAAGAAGCTTGCTAGGTATGCTTCTCCTTTGAACAGAGCTTTGGGTGATGGAGTCTCTGATTTTTTCCTCAGATTTTAGCCCTATAAGTGTAAGGTTCAGTAAGGAAGAGATGCGGGCAGTAGCTGTGTTTGCTTTGAACTACCTGCAAGCTCTACATAGTGAATCTGAAAAGAGGAAAAATGCAGACATGGAAAGAGACTTATTGAAAGATCAGCTTGTAGTGGTGACTGAGTGTTTGGAAGACACTGCAAGCAAGGCAAGGGATTTAGAAAGTAGGGAACTCAAAGTCATAACCGTAGTGGCTTTGAAGTGTGTTCAAACCACTGTAAGCAGAGCTGAAGATTTTAATGAGCGGTGTGCAGCCCTCTTGAACAAGTCTAATGATGCTGTAACAAAGGCCCTAAGCCTGTAAGTAGGAGTAGGACATGTGCCACTGTTACTTCCCATGAGCTGGAAGCTTGAATTCTGATCAACTCAAATAGAGATGGCCGAGTTGAGTCAGATGAAAGGAAGGCAAGGCTTATGGTCCCTAGGAGACATATGTCAACTGGTTTACCTAAGGTGGGGGTCCTTAGGAAGGAAATATATGGGATTCTTACATCAGCTTTGCTTAAGAGGTGTAAGCAAGTGGCAGGGAATGGTAGATTCAGACCCATTAGGAATTTTTCTTGTCATAGACTGGGGCATATTTCTATAGAGTGCCATGCTGTGAAGACTGGACAACAGCAGGTCAGTGTTCCCAGGACAGCACAGAGTGATACTCAGGTTTATTTTTTTCACTGCAAATCTATGCCTTTCTGTGAAAGTCTTAAAGGCTGCAGTGCGAAAGGCAGCAGTTGGCACCCTACAGTAGTTTTGCAGATAGAGAAATGTGAGCAGTGAGCTATGTTTTTGGCACAGTTGGAAGGAACATACAATCTGATTTGTCTTTTTATCTTTTAAGGTAATGAACATTCAGGAGGTGGAGCAGGCAGAGCAGATGACCAGGTCAGATGGTATGAGCCAGACTAGAAGAG
Organism: Staurois parvus; assembly: GCF_062004578.1. Taxonomy (NCBI): domain Eukaryota; kingdom Metazoa; phylum Chordata; class Amphibia; order Anura; family Ranidae; genus Staurois; species Staurois parvus. Next base: position 15,209,976 of record NW_028318039.1, on the reverse strand, counting down.
GCAGATTCAGCTTATTTACTGATGGCGGCTGAATTGGAGTAGACTTTCATCTAAGCATTTCCTTATGACCAGGAGGACAAGGGACTTTCATCTGGGGCTTTTTTTCCATCTATGTTACACAGTCTGCCAAGGACATTGCTAACCCTGCTGAAAGGAATGTTGCAGCTTGCCCAGGGACAAAAGCCTGATCGCCCAGAACATATGAGGGTCGAAAGGGATTTTTTTTCCTCCCATTTACAATACGGGGGTTTATTTTGCCCTTTCCTGGACAAAGGTTGTAAAGACTGCTCAGAATTTCTAAGTTTCCAGTTTTTTGCATATCATGTTTTAAAAAATCAAGAGGTGGAATGTGTTGTTATGGATATGCGTTGCTTTTTTATAGCATAGATAAATATGAATGGTTAGATTTTAGCTATATGTTTTGTGTTTGGAAGATAAGGATCCCCCTAATGATAGGCAAATAAACTTACTGGACTAGTTTATAAGCATAGCACAGGGAGTCAGGCTACAGGATATGATGTAGCAGAAAATAATGGGATTTTGGTCAACCAAGTGGTGAGAGACACAGGAAAGAGTTGTTCTGGGAGACAAACGAGGAACACACTTGTCCTGAAGACAGAGGAGAAAGCAGTTGGACTCTGAGAAAAGAACCATGAAGAAGATACCATCAATAGAAAGCCCAAGTTGAGTAGCTGTTTAGTATTCGTATTGCTTACATATTGTACATGCCTGTTTGCTATGAAGATAGTCAGCTTGTGGATGTTGTAGGCATATCTTGTTATACTTGGCGTGCTATGAATTGTTTTCTGCAGTTGTATTTGCAGCTTTTATGTTTAGTAAAAGCATTAATACACTACAGAGGTCTAAGCTTCCTTTGTTTATACTGCAAAGAACTTTAAAAGACACAAGCAAAACACAAGTCCGCCTCTGAATGGCTAAAAAAAAAACAAAATGAAGGTTCTGAAGTGGCCTAGTCAGGGTCCGGACTTAAATCCAAATGAGATGCAGGGGGAATGGTCTTAAACAGGCAGTTTATGCCTGAAAACCCTCCAATGTGGCTGAATTAACAAAAATTTAAAATAAAATTAAACAACATTTTTATAAATCTGCAAAGAAGAGTGTCAGTTATTAATAACTGGGTCAGTTATTAATGATTAAGGGTTGCTTTGATAAAGTCAGGTGACGAAGCTTTGTCAGAGTCAAGCTGTACAACTATTGTTCACACCTCATACTCCCTGCTGGAAGTGACGTTCCGCTCGCGGCCTATGAGGATGGTTGGGTGAGACACTGCAGAAGCGATACACTACACCATTGCTGAATTATTGATGTTGGGCATTCAATAACTATATTTTTGTAAGTATGTTACGGGTTTTATAGTAAATTGAATTTTAGTGGTATTATGCTATTGGCTCTTTCTCATTTCCTTTCCTGTGGCAGAGTGATTTTGATAGAGATTTCCTACCATTATATGAGCGTTTATTTACTGAAGGGCACAGCCATAATGGAGGAAGAACCATAACTGTGATTGATAGTCACCACAAGCATTACTGCTTATCAATGTTAGATAAGCCATAAAATCCAGTGAGTGTCACTGGATTGGGGTGATCTGTTTGCTACACACAGAAGGTTTTTTACCTGCATGCATACAATGCATGAAGGGAAAGAAAACCTTAGTCTTTAGAACCACTTTAAACGGCTTTGCGAGAGGATCTTATCATGATTGTGCTGTTCTGATGTATAGAAACAAAGGAGGATAGGATAAAGATGTATTAGAGGAACATTAAACAAGAGAAAGGTAGAAGGAGAAAGTAGACAGATGTGGTTACAGGAAAGAAAAAGGTGAGGGATGAAGAAGGGCATTGCGTGGCAAGGATTGGAGGAAAGCCCACGAATGTTTTGGTTTGCATTAGGCTTTTATGGGAAAATGTTTTGGAATAATGGGAATGCAAAAATGATTCATATAGTCCATGTGGAGACATAAGTAGGATATCTGTTGTGGTGTTGGGCTACCAATTCTTCTATGTGCTAGAGGCAGGTTAACTCAGTGTATCACTCAGCAATTGTAGGAGTAGATATCAATTTCTAATGTCTAGGAATTATGTTCCTGCCAGCAAGTTGGAAGAAGCAAAATAAGCCTTTGGGTGTCAATTTCTAGCCAGGAAGTATGGAGGGTAAGGCAATAGAAGCAGACACCACCATGTGATAGACATGAAAAATGCGGGGCCAGATGTCATGAACTGTGGACACGTGTTGGGAGTGGAGGGAAAATCCTATGTAATATTTTAAGGAGAATCAGTACCAATTTGTGAGAATTGCAGCTTTTTATATAGGAATATTTTCCTTAATATGATTCATTATTACTGTTCATTTTTGCCCGAATGGGCTTTAAAGCCAAACTCCAAGCAAACAGTTAAATACAGAGATCAAATACCTGTGACACTGTACAGTGGGGATCGAACGTTTGGGCACCCCAGCTACAAATTTGTATTAATGTGCATAAAGAAGCCAAGGAAAGATGGAAAAATCTCCAAAAGGCATCAAATTACAGATTAGACATTCTTATAATATGTCAACAAAAGTTAGATTTTATTTCCATCATTTACACTTTCAAAATAACAGAAAACAAAAAAATGGCGTCTGCAAAAGTGTGGGCACCCTGCAGAGTTAATATCTTGTACTGCCCCCTTTGGCAAGTATCACAGCTTGTAAACGCTTTTTGTAGCCAGCCAAGAGTCTTTCAATTCTTGTTTGAGGTATCTTTGCCCATTCTTCCTTACAAAAGTCTTCCAGTTCTTTGAGATTTCTGGGCTGTCTGTCACGCACTGCTCTTTTAAGGTCTATCCATAGATTTTCAATTATGTTGAGGTCAGGAGATTGTGAAGGCCATGGCAAAACCTTCAGTTTACACCTCTTGATGTAATCCCCCGTGGATTTCGAGGTGTGTTTATTATCATTATCCATTTGTGGAAGCCATCCTCTCTTTAACTTCAGCTTTTTCACAGATGGCATCAAGTTACCATCCAAAATTTGCTGAAATTTTATTGAATCCATTTTTCCTTCTACTCGTGAGATGTTCCCTGTGCCACTGGCTGCAACACAACCCCAAAGCATGATTGATCCAACCCCATGCTTAACAGTTGGACAGAGGTTCTTTTCATTAAATTCTGTGCCCGTTCTTCTCCAAAGATACCTTTGTTCATTCCGGCCAAAAAGTTAAATTTTAACCTCATCGGTCCACTTGTTTCCAAAATGCATCAGGCTTGTCTATATGTTCATTTGCAAAGTCCAAACGATGATTTTTGTGGTGAGGACATAGAAGAGGTTTTCTTCTGATGACTCTTCCATGAAGACCATATTTGTACAAGTATCTCTTTATAGTGGAATAGTGTAGCACAACTCCAGTGTCTGCCAGATCTTTCTAGAGGGATCGTGCAGTCAAACGTGGGTTTTGAATTGTTTTTCTCACAATCCTGCGAGCTGTTCTGTCTGATATTTTTCTTGGTCTTCCAGATCTTGCTTTAACTTCCACTGTTCCTGATGACTGCCATTTCTTAATTACATTCCGAACAGAGGATATTGACATCTGAAAACGCTTTGCTATCTTCTTATAGCCTTCTCCAGCTTTGTGAGCATCAACTATTTTCAGTTTCTGTTTTCTAGACAACTGCTTAGAAGAACCCATGGTGCTGATTGTTTGGGCAAGGTCAGATGAGTCTGGGCATTTAAAACCTTTGAGATTGACATCACCTGGTCTTCCCAGACGATGATTGAGAACAATCCATGACACTGGCAGGTCTCAGCTTGGCAAAGGGGGCAGTGCATGCTATAAATTCTGCAGGGTGCCCAAACTTTTGCAGACGCCATTTTTTTGTTTTCTGTTATTTTGAAAGTGTAAATGATGGAAATAAAATCTAACTTTTGTTGACATATTATAAGAATGTCTAATCTGTAATTTGATGCCTTTTGGAGATTTTTCCATCTTTCCTTGGCTTCTTTATGCACATTAATACAAATTTTTAGCTGGGGTGCCCAAACTTTCCATCCCCACTGTATATGCCTTTTTCATACTAAAGGATTTGTATTTCTGTCCATTTAGTCTTGGGATTTACACAGCTTTGCCACACCATCCTGCCTAGCAGGAGAAAGGACCTGAATTTTCTTTGTTGCAATTTCACTTTCATTCAGATGTCTTCTTCCCAACACTTCCCTGTGACTGGACAGTGAAGGGAGAAACAGCACACTGATGAGTCCATATCTCCATTAACCTGCATTATCCTCCTATCAGTATGTGCCTTCCATTATTGTACACTTGATTGGCCCCTTGAGTTGCAACTGCCTCCTCTTCTTTTGGCTCTACTGTGCTGGGACTGCAAGAGGCTGATACCAGGTAACGTTTGGGTACTTACACTGCTTGGATTAAAAAACACAGTTAATGATGTATTAATTATTTCATAGCTGCACCAATTTGTAATGTTATGTCTGCTTGGAGTTTGGCTTTACTGAAGCATTTTCGGTTTGGGGTAGAGCGTGGTGAGGATGCAACGTTTTGCACACTATTTCATCTTATATGGGTAGTACACTGTATATGGATATTGTATATGAAGATTTAGCTACTATACTAGAAACTGGTGAAGAAATAGTATTCACTAATAGCAGAGGCGTTCCTAGGGTTGGTGTCACCCAGTGCGGTAACACGTGGTGTCACCCCTCCAGAGAGGAAGGAGTGGTGTCGGTCTAGCAGTAAAATGAGTATCCTGTGAAGATATGTATCCCCTGAAGCAACTGTGCATGTGCCGGTTTCAGGCTAAAGAAGCTGATCGCCAACTTTAGCACAGAGCTGCCACAGTTAACCCCTTACAGGCTGCAAACTGCTGAAGCTGATCCCGCGGATCACTGTAAGTTGCAAGATCAGTTAACCCTGTATAGGTTTGCAGCCTGTAAGGGGTTAACTGTGGCAGCTGTGTGCTAAAGTCAGAGATCAGCAATCGGCTTCTTCGGCCTGAAATCAGAACATGTACAGTTGCTTCAGGGGATATATATCTTCACGGGATACTCATTTTACCACTACACTGGGGGCAGCTGTCACTGCTGGAAATCTGAGATCACCCCAACAACTGGCCAGGACCTTCACAGGTGCCAGAAGCTCTACTGGCATCCTGCTCCTGCACCCACTGTGATAGTGTCATCCGGTGCAGCCCACACCCCCCTAGGGATGCCACTGACTAACAGACATGATAATTTAAGCATAGAAGTTTTGATTCCCTAAAGTCTGATAAATCTATCAAGAATGCTGCTGCCAGGCTCATCCACCTTACCAACCATTCAGTGTCTGCTACCCCTATCTGCCAATCCCTCCACTGGCTTCCACTCACCCAATGAATAGAATTCAAAATACTAACAACAACTTGCAAAGCCATCCACAACTCTGCCTGCAGCTAAATCACCAACCTGGTCTCAAAATATCAACCAAACCGCTCTCCTTGGTCCTCCCAAGACCTTCTGGTCTTTATTTCACATGTCACCTCCTCCCATGCTCGCCTCCAGGACTTCTCCAAAGCTTCTCCCATCCTATGGAATTCCCTACCCCAATCTGTCCGGCTATCTCCTAATCTATCCACCTTTAGACGATCTCTGAAAACCTTTCTCTTGAAAGAAGCCTATCCTGCTTCTAACTAGTAAACTGTTTTTTATTTCCTCCATCAGCTCATCCCCCACAGCTATTACATTTTGTTTCCTCTTGTACCAAATTATATTGTAACTGTAATGTCTACCTTCATTTTGTAAAGCACTGCACAAACTGTTGGCGCTATATAAATCCTGTATAATAATAATAATAAATTAAGCGTTGCAAATGCTTGGGATTATTTTTAAAATTATGTCAGGTTCTGCTTAGTTCAATGCAACGTTTCATATGCAAACATATGCCAAATTATGTAAGACTAACATAAGCATACTTTTCATTTTAAGCAAGTAGTGACTAAACTAAAAAATAATAACGTATACAGTATGTGAACCCTCACCTTGTAAAACAACTCTCTCAGTTTCAAATAGAAATGCAAGTGAAAACATTTGTGCATACACACTGTATAAAATCATTATAAATACCTTTTCTCCCCTTTGTTATAAGTGATCACATATCCTCTGTTCTCAGCTGCATAAGGATCTTAGAGAGCTGGGGGAGGAGAAACATCAGTACATAGTTCTTCCCAGTGCATGGCTTTGTGGGGGTCATATTAGCACAAATCTGATCATTGGAGGAGAGTTATCAGCACAGCTAGAAAACTGACCATGCTGTGCTGTCCTGCTTAGGCCCCATTCACACCTGAGCATAGTGTTTTTGTGCATTTTTTCACGTGTTTTGTCACGTTTTATGTGCATTTGCGAACGTTTTTTATGCAATCTGTTCAGGCATTTTTTTCAGGCAAGTTCTGGTGTTTTTGTAATAGCCAATAGAGAATAATTTCATCTGGCAGAAAAACACTCTTGGTCACGCGACAAAACACGCTAAAAGCACATGAAAATGCGCAATCTGCACGTTTGCTTGTATTGCTATGGGAATAAAAACGCTCCAAAAATGCATCAATCTGCCCAAATGGAGCTACAAAAGTACCTTAAAAACTTTTTTGAGCTTCAGGCATGCTGCTTCAGGTAACTTGGAGGGGAGATGTAAACCATCTCCATAGAGTAATGCTGATTTTTTTTATTTCTCCCTGAGCGTATTGGAGCTTCAAGCTTCATGCTACAAACGCTCAGGTGTGAATGGGGCCTTAGCGTGGTCAGTTTTTAATAGGAAAGCAGAGCGACTGGCAGGAACACCAGGAATTTCATAAAAGGAAACAATGCAAAGAGAACAGAATATATTTTCATACAAGTATATGATACAGCAGGCGCAAATCAGGAATATGAAACTTTGGGTACACATATTATTTAAGTATCCTATGTGCTGTCCATGGTGCTGATGACACTTGAGACATTTTTGTTTTTTCTTTAAGCTTGCAGGTGATCTTAACTCTTCAAATTAGGAGTGAAAAGTTTTATAAACCAGATATCAAATGACAAGGAAAAATGTAATATATCAAGCACTGTTTATTGAAACAACACTGCTTGATATGCCACTCTTAGCAGGTGACATGAGCAACTCTGAAATGTCACAGAATGCAGATACTAGTTTTTCACAATATATGAATCATACTATTTGTTTTTAGTACTTCAGTATCTTTCCACATGCTCTCGAAACCCTGTCTAATGAGTCTGTCAGTTTCTGATAACAAAATAGAAAGTATAACCACTTGAGCTCCAGAGGGTAAAACCCCTTTCATGACCAGGACATTTTTTGCTCTTTAGCACTGCACTACTTTAACTGGTAATTGCACTGTCATGCAATGATGTACCCAAATGAAATATACATAATTTTTTCCAAATATATAAAACTTTCTTTTGGTAGTATTTTATCACCACTGGGTTTTTTAATTGTTATTATATGAATGAAAAACTACTTAGAATTTTAAAAAAAGACAATATTTTTTACTTTCTGCTATAAAACATGTCCTAACAAATCAAATTTCTTCACAAATTTAGGCCAAAATGTATTTTGCTACGTCTTTGGTAAAAAAAACATCCAAGTAAATGTATATTGATTGGTTTATGTGAAAGTTATAGCATCTACAAACTAAGGTATACAGTATATATTGTAATTGTTTTTATATTTGTAATGGCGGTGATCAGCGACCTATAGTTGGACTGTGGTAGTGTGGAAGGCAATCTAACACTAACTGATGCTGACTGGGAGGGACACTAACAGACTCACTGATAATGACCTCACCAGTGACATTAACACAGCAATCAGTGATAATACTATACAATGTCACTGTAGTAAGGACACTGTCTGGGAAGGGGTTAACATCTACGGGTGATCAAAGGGTTAACTGTGTGCATAACAATGTGCAATGTGTGTATTGTGTGCTGTTTTACTAAATAAACAGATCTCTCCTTCTGTATAGAGTCCTGTGTTGTTTGTCAACACAGGACTCTGGGCTGTGATTAGGCAGAGCCCATCAGCAGGTCTCAGCCATTAATCATTATCTAAAACCTGCTTACAAAATCCTGCTGTGTCCAATCATCATGCGTGTCCTGAACTTGGAAGCCACTGCCAATGTACAGGTACATGATTGTGCTTGTACGAGCTGCCTGCTAGCAGTAAAATGCAGGTGAGCAGTCATCAAGTTGATATAGGCTGTATAGTCCAGTCCCTACCGAGTCAGCAGAAAGCATATTGCCCAGGATATAAAAAGTAATTTTTAGATGTATATTTCCTAGTTTCTGGTAGCCCATTAAAATAAATAAGTTCTATGAATTAAATTCAAAATGTATTGGACAATAGAAAGTAAACCATTTAGTTTCAAATGGCCCAGTGAAAAAGAAGATCTGGAGCCTTCAAGTCCATTGTTTCATAACCCATTAAAAAAGTATAATGATGTGCAGTTATCCAGGCACTGCACATAATCCAGATTTTGATCAATTGCTATGTTCAAACTGTATACTTGTATGCTCAATTGAGATAAATAGTATCACTTGTTGGCAGAAAAAGTGAGAGAAAATCAAACAGATGACAATAGGAAAAGTGAGGAAAAAAAATCACAAAAAGGATCTTAGACAATAAAACCCAGGAAAAGTTCTTTCTACTCCTGTCTATACAAATCAATAATAAAAAAAGGGGGAGCATGGCCAGAGCTCTGCTGTACTCACAGTGCCAGCACACAGCAGTGGCGGACCTGACACTCCAAAAGCGACCGGAGGAGAGGCAACAGCCTAGTGACCCTCAGGGAGATGACAAAGAAGAACAAAGCTGAGAGGAAACTTCTGAAACTAACAGAGTTTCCCGCTTGGCTGGATCACAGCAATCCCCAACATGGCAGCAGCAGCTCAGGATCCTCCTCCTCTCACTCAGCACACAGGCAAGTCTCTGTAGCTTCTCCTGTGACACCTGTTAAGCAGAAAAACAGCTCTATCCTACTGCAGCCTGTCTCCCTTGCTTTCTCTACTTTCTCTATTGAAAGCCCAGCAAAATCTAAACCTAGAAGGAGAGATAATATCCCACAGCATGCTGTAACAGATTCTCACACTAATACTTCACATTCTGCAAGTAATTTCTCAGATCCAATGGCTATCTTTCCTTCTACTAGTCAGCCTATTTCTGATACATTAATGAAGGAGATGTTTCTTTCATTAAGATCATCCATACAGTCAGATATCATTAACTCTATGCAACAAATCAAATCAGAAATGAATGATCTTGGCGACAGAGTTGACCATGTTGAAACAAAAATGGGAGAATACGCCACTTCCTTTTACACCCTAGACGCCCACAACGAAAGGGATGAAGAAATTGAATGGCTCAAAAATAAAGTCACAGATCTGGAGGATAGATCACGGCGTAACAACATTAAAATAAGAGGCATTCCAGAATCAACCTGACCAATTGAGAGCATATACCCAAGAGCTCTTTTGAGCCCTCCTACCTGATGCTATAAACACAGATCTGACCATCAATAGAATACATCGCCTTCCAAAACCTTCCTTTCTGTCAGTTAAAATACCTTGAGATGTCTTGATGAGAATTCATGTTTTTCATATCAAAGAAAAAGTCGTGGAAATTATGCACAAACCCCAAAATTTGCCTGCGCAATTCTCTTTACAGCTTTTCACAGATTTATCTAAGCACACCATGCACAAAATTATTTATCATTGGGGTCACCCCACTAAATTGATCATCACCAGAAATTACTCAATTATCACAATCAAAAGCCTAGAGGAAGGTCTGAAATGTCTTGGAGCGTGGAACATTCTCCCAGAAAGCAACCCACAACATTCAACCGCCACCAGAGCATCTCAAGAGTAGAACCTGGTCACTCACAAATGCCAAACTAAACAATGACTGTATACTTGCAATCTTATCTCATGGTCCCCGCTTAGATGTAATTTCACATGTTTAAGCAAGGCACTGAGGGTACTAACCTTACCGAACACACTACCTGTAAGTATGCCAATGGCAAGGTCACTTGTTTTGTTTTTGCCCCAAAAGTACTATGCAATTTTTATTGCATTCGGATCTTGGCTAAGATTCTATTTTTTACTGATTTGTTGTCTGTTCGGTTATCTGTATTTGTTTATTTTTTTTCCTTTTTGTTTCCACTATCATGTAATTCCTGATAGTCTAAATGGTTTAACTAACATGTGCATAAAAATGTATTACCACTTTAGGGGATCCTTGGTTAAGCCCCTATTAATATATCTATTCAATGGGTATAAAAATTATCTCTATTAATGTCAATGGTTTGAATCATCCGGCCAAACATACAAACATGTGGAAACAGGCATTTAAAGATAAATGTGATATATAGAGATGAGCGAATCGAACTTGGCGAAGTGGAATTCGTTTCGAATATTAGGAAAAATTCGATTCGCGCCGAATCCAAAAATTAGCAAACTTCGGATGCACGAATCGAATTTTTCCCGATCGGCCGATTTTCATCCCTTCTACAGCCGGCAAAAAGTGTCCCTGCAGAGAGCTCCGCTGTTTCTGACAGTTCTCTGACAGTTCCTTCACATTTACAGCGGTTGAAACATTGTATCTATTTGTTTCCATTTAGGATACAGATGTTTTTATTCGGAAACAAATAGATACAATGTTTCAACCGCTGTAAATGTGAAGGAACTGTCAGAGAACTGTCAGAAATAGCGGAGCTCTCTGCAGATACACTTTTTGCTGTACTGGAATTCTTCTTATTTTCATCCTACTTCTTCTTCTTCTTCTTCATCCTCATCCTCATCCTCTTCTTCTTCTTCTTCATCCTCATCCTCTTCTTCTTCTTCTTCTTCTTCATCCTCATCCTCTTCCTCTTCTTCTTCTTCTTCATCCTCATCCTCTTCTTCATCCTCATTCTCTTCTTCTTCATCCTCATCCTCTTCTTCTTCATCATCCTCATCCTCTTCTTCTTCTTCTTTTTCTTCATCCTCATCCTCCTCTTCTTCTTCTTCTTCTTCATCCTCATCCTCTTCTTCTTCTTCTTCCTCACCATCATCCTCTTCTTCTTCATCATCCTCATCCTCTTCTTCATCCTCATCCTCTTCTTCTTCTTCTTCTTCTTCATCCTCATCCTCTTCTTCTTCTACTTCTTCTTCTTCATCATCCTCTTCTTCTTCTTCTTCTTCTTCTTCATCCTCATCCTCTTCTTCTTCTTCCTCATCCTCATCTTCTTCTTCTTCTCCTTCTTCTTCATCCTCATCTTCTTCTTCTTCATCCTCATCCTCTTCTTCTTCTTCTTCCTCATCCTCATCTTCTTCTTCTTCTTCATCTTCTTCTTCTTCATCTTCTTCATCTTCTTCTTCATCTTCTTCTTCTTCTTCTTCATCTTCTTCTTCTTCACCTTCTTCTTCTTCATCTTCTTCTTCTTCATCTTCTTCTTCTTCATCATCTTCTTCATCATCATCTTCTTCATCATCTTCTTCTTCATCTTCTTCTTCTTCATCTTCTTCTTCATCTTCTTCTTCATCTTCTTCATCTTCTTCTTCTTCTTCATCTTCTTCTTCTTCATCTTCTTCTTCATCGTCTTCTTCTTCTTCTTCATCTTCTTCTTCTTCATCATCTTCTTCTTCGTCGTGCCCCGTGACTGCCCAAATGAGTGAAGTGTGCGGTGATTCTAAGATCGACGGCACTCATCTGCATGTCATACTGACTGACAGTATTATTTCTCTTCCCCAGCAGACTCCAATGGCATTTAAATTAAAGGTACAGTGTTCTGCACTAATATAAAGGCTCTCTGAAGCCTAGAAACCCTTTTAATAAGTTAAATTCGCAGCGAATAAATTCGCATCGAATCGAATTTATTCCGCAAATTCGGCGAATCAGCCGAATTGAATTTTTGAATAATTCGCTCATCTCTAGTGATATACTCTGTGTTCAAGAGACTCATTTCATAGATTCGGCCCCTCCTAAATGTTCCAACAAAAACTTTCCACATGTATATACTGCCAATGCCTCTGAAAAAAAGAGAGGAGTACTCACTGCTATTAGAGATACACTAAACTTTATTCTTCATAAAAATATCTCAGACCCCAAAGGCCGGTACCTGATTCTTATATGTACTATAGATAATACATTACATTATTGTAAATTCATATGGACCTAATACTCATCAAAAAAGATACTTTACCAAGCTCTTCAAACTAATCTCCAAAAATCAAATCAAAACCCTTATACTATGCGTTGACTTCAACCTCATAGTTGATAGAAACCTAGACTCAACAAAATCTCAAAAAAAGACTACCCCAACCCTTTACCCCTTTCTAATCAATGAAGATGTCTATGACATTTGGAGGTGTCAACATGCAGGTGAAAGAGATTACAGCTTTTTTTCGGCTAGACACCAATCTTATTTGTGAATTGACCTTATATTAATAGATAAAGCATATATATGTGGTATAATTTTACAAATGTGTGCTAAAGCTAAAAGAAGCAAAGAAATAAACAGCTTAATGACTTACCACAGGATATTCACAAACTAGAAACGCAAAACAAAGCTCAAGTCGATCACACCACCTCGAATACACTCTCCAGACTAAGGAACGACTTACGCTGCTTACTAATGTACCAATTTGATAGAAGCATGCAAAGATTAAAACTCAACTACTACTCTAATGGAAGCAAAGTAGGGAAATACCTAGTGAATAAAATGAAATCCCTGCATACCAGGACTAAAATACTGTATCTTATCAACCCAAAAGATAAAACTAAAATCACTAATCCTCAAGAAACAGAAAATTAATTTGCTAGTTACTACGATTCACTTTATAACCTAAATCAAGACAAATCCACTCTCCAACATTCTATAGAAAACATACAAGCATTTTTATCACAAATTCGCATAACCACTCTTTAAAAATCAGAATTAAGTATCTTTAACTCCTCTATCACAATAAACAAAATAAACAGAACAATAGAAAAACTACCCAATGGCAAAAGTCCGGGACCAGATGGATTTTCCAGTTAATACTATAAAATTTTCAAAAATACACTTAGTTCTTATCTAAGCTAACTATATACTGACACGTTTTCTTCCATTTCATTACTTTCCGAAATGCTACAAGCATTAATCGTAACAATCCCCAAATCAGGTAAAAATCCACACAACCCACAAAATTTCAGGCCTATTTTTTTATTAAATACTGATATTAAGATTTACACTAAAATTATAGCATGCAGACTGGCCAGTATACTCCTAGATTTGATCAAGCTTGATCAGTTAGGCTTTACTAAAGGTAGACATACATCTGACGCAACCCGGAGACTAATCAACATAATTCATTATGCAGACTCAGAAAAAATTTCCTCCTTATTACTTGCTCTGGACGCCGAAAAGACTTTTGATAGGATACACTGGACATACATGTTCCAAGTACTGTATGAATTTGGATTTTCAGGAACAATTATTAATGCTATTTCAGCACTTTAATCAAATCCTTCTGCCAAAGTCTATGTATCTAACATGCTATCCAAACCATTCTTAATTATGAATGGTACCAGACAAGGATGCCCATTGTCACCACTAAGTTTTAATCTATCAACTGAACCTCTTGCTGAAACTATAAGAAACAATCCAGATATACATGGCTTCTATATAGGTGAAAACCACCACAAAATAACACTCTTTGCGGATGACATAATTTTAATGCTAACTAATCCTTCTACTTCTATAGCAGCAATTCAACAAACTCTTATACCTTCAGTAATATTTCATTTTATAAAATAAATGCATCCAAATCTAATATTCTAAATCTGGTTGTAGATCACATTCTAAAAATGCACCTCCAAAACAAATTTCCCTACATCTGGGAGAATGAAGCCATTCCTTATCTTGGAATATTGTTGACAAACAAAACCTCTGACCTAGGAACTCTCAATTATCCTAAATTCATTCCAAAAATGTAAACCCACCTTAATCAAATGGCTAAACATAAACTATCCTGGTCTGGCTGACTGGCCACATTTAAAATGTTCATATTGCCACAGATTTTATATCTATTTAGATCAATTCCGATCCCAATTAAATCTTCATATCTAACAAAACTACAATCTATGCTTAAAAAATAAGTCTGAATAAATATGAGACCTAGATGCTCACATAATATATTAATCAAATGCTAAAAAATAGGAGGAATGGGATTTGTTGACATTAGGGATTATCACAAAGCATCATTATTAGACCAACTCAAACATTGGTTTAAAGGCAGAAGATGACACAGAATGGGATGACATTGAAAACACTCTAGCCTCTACTACAGATTTAAGTGCAATACTACTAGCGAGCTCGTAGCAAATGATTCCCACTAGTAAAACACCAACTATACGAGCCTCAATTGAAGCCTGGAAATCCTTAAGCTCCATGCCTATAGATCCTCTCCGAATAAGTCCTCTTCCTATACTTATAACAGCCTTAGAAGTCATAATGCCTAGCATAGGTATCTTGAATTGGAAACATAATGGCATACACACAATACAAGATGTTTGTGTTAAAAACGACATAAAAAATGTTGAATTCCTTATGAAAGAATTTACCCTCCTTCCTTCTGAAAAATCAACCTATACACGCATCAGTCGTTGCCTATCGAAACATCCAGTAAAAATAATATATATACCCAAAGTATCTTTACAGTTCTATAGCTCCGCTACTCCTAAATCAGGTGGTATCTTATAACCTTCTACAATGTAAATCAGAATCTAACAAGACTACTCCCTTAATCAAGTGGGAAAAAGACTTAGAGACTGAAATCTCTAATGAGCAGTGAGAATGTGCATTCAGAAATGTGTTTTCAGCTACTAGATGTGTTAACCTTTGGGAGCTAATGCACAAAATTTCCACAAGATGGTATCTAACTGCTTACCAAATGGCCAAATTCTCAGAACAACATAGTCCTTAATGCTGGAGACACTGCAGTCAGATTGGTACTCTATTACATATATTATGGACATGTAAAAATATTAGACGCTATTGATATAAAGTTTTCCACATGATATCGGAAATTACTGGGATATTAAAACAACCTGATCCTACTCTAGCCATTCTGAATATAAATATAGACACATATCCAATCCATTATTGACTTTTAGTGACACATATTCTTCTAGCATCAAGACTTACCATTACTAGACACTGGAAAAAAGACTTGGCCCCTTCTCTAAAATAAGTCATTGAGCTAGTCCAGACCCACATCACCTATGAGAAATCTTCAGCTTACCTAAATGATAGAATTACCAAATTTAACAAAGCTTGGAAACCCTGGTCCGACTGGTCCAGAACTGTAACCTAAGATATTGTTATGTTTAACCTTTTCTTGGATACTCTAAAATAAATATTTTGTGGAACTAGTGCGATTGTTGGAAATTATTCAATATTTCCTTTTTTCTCTTTGTTAAACTTTACCACAGCACCTATACTGCGATATTGTGTAGCTTTTCATTGTCCTATTTTTGTTTTCGTTTTTTTCATTGTGGTAACTATATTTGTAAAACCAAATAAAAATATATTATGGAAAAAAAAATTAAAAAAAAAACATTTTAGCTCTATTTCTACTCTTATCTGAAATTGCTTCACCAGGCTAAATGTTCCGGTAAATTATATTGTGGCAGATTGCATATTATCAAGATACTGAGAATATTGTGTTGTATTTCTGAGGTTCACAGGCTCACCTATAAGCTGCATAGTAAGTTTTTCTCTACCAATCAACAAGCAATAAACCTCATTTATATAATATCCAAATCTACTACAGTACCACCGGTGCAGTGAATTGCCAATTATACCACTTTAAAAACACAATTAACATAAAAACAATTAGACCCAATGTTCAAAGCTTATTAAAAGTATATACAGCCAATGGAACATAAACAGTGCACTTATCAAATATACTGGGCCATTTAAAAATGCAATATTTACATATATTCTGATATATACAATACAATCATTTTATATTCATGCAAATCAGAAAGGACTGTTTGTACTGAATAGTAAGAGTTATTTACTTTGTATTTACAGTAGCCATTTATGGATAATGAGTTATGTTTCTTGAAAAACATTCATTTGAAAGAATACAATCTGCTTCTTAACCTTCATGAACACTGTGCTTACTGAACTAAAGCCTTCTTTTCCACGCAGAATAAGAGCCACTCCTGTTTAGACACTGCAGCTAGGGATTTGAGAGCAGTAGACAATTTCAAAGACTGCTCTTTCTATTTAACAGTCAGTGCATTAGGCTAAAATAGTCACACAAATGCAACAGCAATTGAAAAGGGTTGTGATGCAGAAGCAAGGTCTTTTTTACCTGGATCTTTTTCTACATAGAAAGAACACAAGCGCAATACATATATATCTTTTTTTTTTTGGCCTTTAGTTTCACCTTGATCTTCTCACCGAATGCAAATCAACATTATGCCCACATTTCTATAGTATTTATTGCCATGGTCATGATGTGAGGCCCTTTTTTTTCAACCTGAATAGTGTAAAAGGGGAAACATATTATTGCAAAGAGTCATTATTGTGCCGAGAATGTATAAACAGCTGAGAAGAATAGAGCGACATGCTCATAATAGGGAGTGAAAGCTCTTCATTTTGTACTCATTGTCTACCGTATCCTTTCTAAACAACCTCCCTTTTTTCTAGCTATCAATACAAAGTTCTTTTTGGTAAAATGAAGTGTATTCATGCTGTCTGAAAGAGGCTTTTAAAGTCGAACTGTGCCCACACAAAAGCAAGGCAGTGCTGGAGCAAATCGAGTAGAGAGGAAGGGAACTTGGTCAATGTTCATTACTCAAGGCAAGACACTTGGAGGCTCCGTAGTATTTTGTGAAGAATCAGATAAACTTTCTTCATGATAAACAACTGAAATAATTTTTCTTAGCTGTCAAGCTTCTTTCTCTTATTCCAACCCCCTTTCTCACACTTTTCGCTTTCTGGCAGAAGCAACTGATCTCATCCCTTTAGACTGATAAATGGGCTTCTTTCAGTTAGTGGCAAGCTTTGAGAAAATAGATAATCCTGGATAATGTGGACACAGTTTTCATTTCTTGTCACCCAATTAAACTGCAATTATCCAGAGAGCAACAGCAGAAAAAGTGGAAAGAATGGAGGGCAAATGAAGAGCTATGACTCCCTGGGCCTCTTTATACTGTTCACATTAGTCTAGATGTGTTCCTTCCCAATAATAAAGTGCCAGTCTAAGCACACAGTAAGAGGCAGGCCAGCTGCAACCTGTTGCTACAATAAAGTGCTACAGAACATTCTATGGGAAATGTCACTTTTTTTTTTGCTTTTCCAACATGAATCTTTTCCTTTTTTCGAAGTGATCAGCGACACTGAATCAAGATTACTTTTGTTCCAAAGACCTGTCAGCTGATGGCTGAAGAAGAAAAAGTTCTTTATTCTTACTGTACAAGCTACTTTTGAGCTCCTACATATTGACTCAACGAATTTGAATGAAATGTTAAACTATGGTATTGTTTTTTCTAAATCTTCTTTTATGAGATAAACAATTCTTCTTGATGTTAAAGTGATTGCAAACTCTCACCCTGTTAAACAACCCATTCAGTTTAAAATAGAAATGAAAGACAAAACATTTTTTGTCTCGTTATAAAAAAAAATCATAAATTCTTTTTTCCCCCCTTTTTTTAGTGATCACATTCTCTCTGTTCTCAGCTGCATAAGAGCTAGAGGAGAAGAAACAACAGCACACTGAACTTCCCAGTGAATGGCTGGGGGAAGGTGTGTCAGGACAAGTCTGTTCATAAAAGGAGAGCAGGCTAAATTCTCAGCATAGCTAGAGAACTGACCATGCTGTGTTTTCCTGATTAGTGTGATTAGTTTTTATAAGAAAGCAGAAGGACTGACAGGAAGACCAGGGATTTCACACAAAAGGAAGCAATACAGAGAACAAGATACTGTTTTATACAAGTAAATGGCACAGCAGGCACATATCAGGAATTGGAAATGTTTGGTTTACATATTCTTTAAGTAGGACATTGCAACAGTGTACAGTTAAGCTACTCAAGCTTGCTTCAGTCACTTGGATATCACCCTCAAAGTGTATGTTCAGACATTGTCCAAATGTAACCTCCTAAAGCATGTCCCAGCATTTATTTATTAAATTTGTTCCTGTAGTGGAGGTAGAGAAGCTTGCTTTAAAGCAGGGGTCTCCGCATTTTAAAAAACAAAGGGCCAGTTTACTGTCCTTCAGATTTTAAGGGGACTAGACTGTGGTCAGTGGGAGTAGAAACTGTCCTGGTGTCAGTTCAGTGGGAGTAAACAATGCATATTTGGTATTAGAGAGAACAGTACCCCATTGTTGGTGTCAGTGGGAGGAAAGGAATAGTGCCCCATCTCTGGTATCAGTAAAATAAATAATGTGCCCAATTTTGGTGTCATTGGGAGGAATAGTGCCCCATTGCTGATGTCAGCAGCAGGAATAATGCCCCATTGCTGGCGTTAGTGGGAAGAAAAGTGACCCAAAGGACGGAAAAAAAACAAGCAAAGGGTTGCATTTGGCCCCCAGGCCACAGTTTGGAGACCACTGCTTTAAACTGTTTACATCCAAAACAAGCTCATTTTGTTGCATTGATGTTTCTTCTGTTATGGACAGACAAATATAATCAACATTAGACATGAGTAAGGTAGGTGGGTAAGTTTTCAGTGTGGTCAGGACCATTAGTAGGGAGATTTGGTTATTGGAAATTGAGACATACAGGAAGCCATTTGGAGAGTCAGCCCATCAGTTCTAACATGACATAAATGACATATACATTTTGTTTAAATTGCAATTTAAGACTTTTCATTGTGTTGTTCTGCAATCCCTATAGATTTTAATTAAAATTCTGTAATCTACATTACCTTGTAAATTGCTATACTAGCTCACTAACCAGTCAGTGCATGGTCATTGCCTATGTGTGTTCATCAAAACTTCATTATAACCTGTTGCAAAACTTTTGCATTACTTTTGAAAATCTACATACCCTTAATGAATATATTTGTAAAATTCTTTATTTACCCTCATCAGCCACTATATTAGGTACACCTTGCTAGTGCCAAGAAAATATCCCCCACACCATTACACCACCACCAGCAGCTTGAACCATTGATATAAGGCAGGATACATGCTTTCATGTTGTTTATGCCAAATTCTGACTCTACCATCGGAATGTCACAGCTGAAATTGAATGCCCATTCACCTCTGACATCAACAAGGCATTTTCGTCCACACAACTGCCGCTCACTGGATATTTTCTCTTTTTCAGACCATTCTCTGTAAACTCTAGAGATGGCTGTATGTAAAAATCCCAGTAGATCAGCAGTTTTTGAAATACTCAGTCCAGCCTATCTCGCACCAACAAGCATGCCACGTTCAAAGTCCCTTAAATCCCCTTTCTTCCCCATTCTGATGCTCAGTTTGAACTTCAGCAAGTTGTCTACATGCCTAAATACATTGAGTCGTTGCCATGTGATTGGCTAAATAGCAATTTTTGTTACCAAGAAATTGAACATGTGTACCTAAAAAAGTGGACCGTGAGTGTACAGGTGAAACTCAAAAAATTTGAATATCGTGCAAAAGTTCATTTATTTCAGTAATGCAACTTAAAAGGTGAAACTAATATATAAGATAGACTCATTACATGCAAAGCAAGATAGTTCAAGCCGTGATTTGTCATAATTGTGATGATTAGGGCTTACAGCTAATAAAAACCACAAATCCACAATCTCAGAAAATTAGAATATTGTGAAAAGGTGCAATATTCTAGGCTCAAAGTGTCCCACTCTAATCAGCTAATTAAGCCATAACACCTGCAAAGGGTTCCTGAGCCTTTAAATGGTCTCTCAGTCTGGTTCAGTAGGAATCACAATCATGGGAAAGACTGCTGACCTGACAGTTGTGCAGAAAACCATCATTGACACCCTCCATAAGGAGGGAAAGCCTCAAAAGGTAATTGCAAAAGAAGTTGGATGTTCCCAAAGTGCTGTATCAAAGCACATTAATAGAAAGTTATGTGGAAGGGAAAAGTGTAGAAGAAAAAGGTACACAAGCAGCAGGGATGACCGCAGCCTGGAGAAGACTGTCAGGAAAAGGCCATTCAAAAGTGTTGGGGACTTTCACAAGGAGTGGACTGAGGCTGGAGACAGTGCATCAAGAGCCACCACACAAACGGATCCTGGACATGTAAACGAAGGTAATATGGTGCAGCGCTACAAGAATGAAAACTGAAGACAGTCAGAAGTCAATGTAATAGTATCCGTGGTTTCTTATATAGGGTGCAAACTTCCAAAGCTCTTGCGGCCTTAAATAATAGCAATGCGCACTCACCAGAAACGCATGGGTTATGCGCATGTAGGAATAATCATTCCAGATGTCAGATCCTCCAACATTCAGATGGCAAGCATCCCTGTCACGGTGGGTCGCCGAAGACTCAAAGCCAGATCCTGAGGTCCTCCTTAAGGTATATCAGGCACTTCACAATGGTGGTGGGACTCTCTCCACTGAGTGGTAATGGCACCTTCTCTGTGGGGGTAACAGCTCCACAAGGGAGCCCCAGAAAAAACACAGGTGCCAGAGATAGTGTAGTAGGTTTAAGAAAATTTATTTGCCTTAGCATAAAATATAGGGTAGCATGCAAATCCAGACCCATACAGGTTAAATAAGGATAAGGTAGCAGTGACTGACCCTAGTAAAGATGTCCGCCGAGCCTCCTCGTGGCTCCGGCGGTGCGAATGACATCACGCTCTGTACAGCTCCTCCTTAGGCCTTTCGTGCCAAAAGCACATCATCAGAGGGGAGGCTGTACAGGAGCATGACTGACGTCGGGAATTTATGCAGGGGAAGACGGCGCGTGCGCAGTTAGCCACGGCCATCTTCCCGAAGTTGTAGACAGTGCGCATGCGCGTTGATGGCGGCGCCATTTTGCCGTGGATCCGCGATACTGCTGACAGAAAGGAAGGGACAGGGAGATTAATCCCATTAACCATTCAGGTCTAGCTAAAAGCTAGCCAGCCCTAGACCCCAGGGAACAAATATGTGGCTGGTATACACACATCTTCCTTATATTACAAAAGATCATAAAGTGACAGTGCTCAAGTATTTGTATGATATAACAGTGGTGTCTATGGCCCTAAAGTGGCCCCACGGTGATTGGCAAATGACTATATTGATGGACCACGGCAAGGTGGGTGCACTGGATATACATAATATGACAAATAACAAATACACAGTAAATAATAAAATATAGAATATAATGCATAAATAATATAAGAATAAAAATTATGTAAAAGTTGGTGCCTCACTCACTCTGTTATATAGAGTATGAGCGAATAAAAATGAAAAAACCATTGTACATA
This sequence comes from Staurois parvus, assembly GCF_062004578.1. NCBI lineage: Eukaryota > Metazoa > Chordata > Amphibia > Anura > Ranidae > Staurois > Staurois parvus. Next base: position 15,188,551 of record NW_028318039.1, on the reverse strand, counting down.
AAAGTGTGATATAGCACTCTATATTCACATATCCAATAAAAACGTAAATACTCTACAAAATTAAACACAGTATAAAATATGAATTTTGGGCACAGGTTAAGAGAAAGCATAAAAGGCATAGTGTATCATTCAGCTATTGGCAATGAAGCAGTTAACATCTACTTCTATATTATGGCCTGCGGGATGTAATGTGTTAAGCTCAAACACCCACTTTGTTTCCGCTTGGGAGACCGCTCGTGTTTTATTTATACCTCTCCAGTGATGGCCAATCACATCTATGCCAACAAATTTCAAAGATGATGGGTCTTTGTTATGATGAATCCGGTAATGGTTGGATAATGAATGCTCTCTAAAGCCCTTTTTTATATTGGATACATGTTCACGCAAGCGATCACGGATCCTGGACATGGTCTTCAAATGTCGTATTGCTCTTGTCAAGCCACTCCTGAACAACAAACAACGTCAGAAGCGTCTTACCTGGGCTAAAGAAAAACAGACCTGGTCTGTTGCTCAGTGGTCCAAAGTCCTCTTTTCTGATGAGAGCAACTTTTGCATCTCATTTGGAATCCAAGGACCCAGAGTATGGAGGAAGAATGGAGAGGCACACACTGCAAGATGTATGAAGTCCAGTGTGAAGTTTCCACAGTCTGTGTTGATTTGGGAAGCCGTGTCATCTGCTGGTGTTGGTCCACTGTGCTTCATTAAGTCCAGGGTCAACGCAGCCGTCTACCAGGAGATTTTGGAGCACTTCATGCTTCCTTCCGCAGACGAGCTTTATGGGGATGCTGACTTCATTTTCCAGCAGGACTTGGCACCTGCCCACACTGCCAAAAGCACCAAAACCTGGTTCAATGACCGTGGGATTACTGTGCTTGATTGGCCAGCAAACTCGCCTGACATGAACCCCATAGAGAATCTATGGGGCAGTGTCAAGAGAAAGATGAGAGACATGAGACCGAACAATGCAGAAGAGCTGAAGGCCGCTATTGAAGCATCCTGGTCTTCCATAACACCTCAACAGTGCCACAGGCTGATAGCTTCCATGCCACGCCTCATTCAGGCAGTAATTGCTGCAAAAGGGGCCCAAACCAAGTACTGAGTACATATGCATGCTTATACTTTTCAGAGGTCCGATATTGTTCTATGTACAATCCTTGTTTTATTGATTGCATGTAATATTCTAATTTTCTGAGATTGTGGATTTGGAGTTTTCATAAGCTGTAAGCCATAATCATCACAATTATGACAAATCACAGTTTGAACTATCTTGCTTTGCATGTAATGAGTATATCTCATATATTAGTTTCACCTTTTAAGTTGCTTTACTGAAATAAATGAACTTTTGCACGATATTCTAATTTTTCGAGTTTCACCTGTATATACACTATATTGACAAAAGTATTGGGACGCCTGCCTTTACACACATGAACTTTACTGACATCCCAGTCTTAGTCCATAGGGTTCAATATTGAGTTGGCCCACCCTTTGCAGATAGAACAGCTTCAACTCTTCTGGGAAGGCTATGTGTGTCTATGGGAATGTTTGACCATTCTTTCAGAAGTGCATTTATGAGGTCAGGCACTAATGTTGGTCAAGAAGGCCTGGGTCGCAGTCTCTGCTCTAATTCATCCCAAAGGTGTTCTGTTAGGTTGAGGTCAGGACTCCACCTCAAACTCGATCATCCATGTCTTTATGGACCTTTCTTTGTGCACTGGTGTGCAGTAATGGTGGAACAGGAAGGGGTCATCCCCAAACTGTTCCGACAAAGCTGGGAGCATAAAATTGTCCAAAATGTCTTGGTATGCTGACACCGGAAGAGTTCTCTTCACTGGAACTAAGGGGCAAGCCCAACCCCTGAAAAACAACCCCAAACCATAATTCCTCCCTCCACCAAACTTTATACTTGGCACAATGCAGTGAGGCAAACTCTGTTCTCCTGGCAACCTCCAAACCCAGACACGTTCATTGGGTTGAAAGACAGAGAAGCATGATTCATCACTTCAGAGAACACGTCTCCACTGCTCTAGAGGCCAGTGAAGGCGTGCTTTACACCACTGCATCTGACGCTTTGCATTGCACTTGATGATGTAAAGCTTGTATGCAGCTGCTCGGCCATGGAAATCCATTCCATGAAGCTGTCTACACACTGTTGTTCTGCTAATCTGAAGGCCACACGAAGTTTGGAGGTCTTTAGTTATTGACTCTGCAGACAGTTGGTGACTTCTGTGCACTTCAGCATGCACTGACCCCGCTCTGTCATTTTACGTGGCCTACCACTTTGTGGCTGAGTTGCTGTTGTTCCCAGTTGCTTACACTTTGTTATAACCGTTGACCGTGGAATACTTAGTAGCAAGGAAATTTCACGAATGGACTTACTGCACAGGTGGCAACCTATCACGGTACTACACTTGAATTCACTGAGCTCCTGAGAGCGACCCATTCTTTCATAAATGTTTGTAGAAGCAGTCTGCATGCCTAGGTGCTTGATTTTATACACCTGTGGCCACGGAGGTGATTGAAACACCTGAATCGAATGATTTGGAGGGGGTCCCAATGCTTTTGGCAATATAATGTATATTGTTATGTTACAAATTCAACATCCATAATATAGTAATCAGATACTCATTCAAAAATTGCACTGGGATCCTTTAATCAATAATTAAAGCCAAAATTTTATTTTAGATTTGCATTGAGCCATGAGGGAATAGAACCGCTGTAATTTTTCTTTTGCTGTTTGTATCACCATTAGGGAGATTTGCTCTCTCAATATATCTTGATCACCAATGTCACCAGGAATGTGGGGACGCCTATTCTCATGACAAATGTTTTAGACAGGACTTTATTCAGTGTGTACAGGTTGGCATGGGTCCTTCTCTGTAGGGCACCACACCACTCAGAGACAATGCTGGCATTTCCCCCCTGTTAGGCTGTGCCAGGGTTACCCAGGGTTGGGGAATGGGTTCTAATGCCTGTTCTCTAAGAAGAAAAAGCCCTGGTTTTGGACAGGATTTCTCTCACATTTAACAAGATATCTTTTCACTTCCTGTTACGTGTACAGAACAGGAAGTGAAGGGAAATCTCCCTAATGAAACACAGATGGCAAAAAAATATAAATTTTAACCCTCTCCTACTTTATCAAAAATATAAAATGATACCATCTTCATTGTTCAAAGTCACTAGTCATTAAGTTACAAAATGAAAGTGATAAAATGATAACCTTTGCACTGGAAACTCCATTATTTATTTATTTTTTCATTTTTTTTTTGTCTGAGCATATATATCCAAGTTTGTCCCAAGCATGTTTGAATCTAGTTAGGAACAAACCTTATAACACAGCAGGACCTGGAATTATCAATTGCTATTGCTATCTGAGGAACACAATACTAATATTTTGTCCGCTTGTTCCCATAAAGCACTGTCTCCGGTCTTTCTCTATTCTAATTTGAAACTGGTAGTGCAAATTATGTGTCTTTATGGTCAGAGCTGCTTACAAATACATACTGAATGAGGAACAGCAGCTCTCGCTCCATGTAAGTGCAAAATATACAGCATGAAGAAAGCATAACTCAATGTATGCATTTTACTCCTATTGGACTCCCAATTAAGGGACCACATTTATGAGATACTGTACAACGTCAATAAACCCAACATTCAGTTTAATCCTGCACTTAAAGTGATTGTAAAGGTACATTTTTTATTTTTACAAATAACAAGCATGTCATACTTACATGGTTTTTCACAGAACAGCCCTGATCCTTCTCTTCTCAGGTCCCCTTTCGGCACTCCTGGCTCCTCCTCACCGCCGAGTGTTCACTATAGCAAGTTGCTTGTTCTGTGGGCACTCGTGCGAACTCTCTTCCAAGCTGGCTGTGTGTGTCTATAAGATACACAGAGCATGGCTCAGCTCCACCCCCACTCCCTCCTCATTGGCTGTGATTGACAGCAGCAGGGCCATTGAGACAGAGCTGAGAGAGCTGCTCTTGTGCACATTGCTGGATCAAGATCAGGCACAGGTAAGTATAATGGGTGCTGAGGAGTAGCTGCATGCGGAAGGTTTTTACCTTCATGCTTTTACACACACTTTAAATGATGTTCACTTTACATGTCAACAGGTAGATGTATCATTATTGCTGGGCTGTAAATATAAAAATAAAAAAACGATTTATGCGTCTGTTTATTCATTATATCATTTTGAAATACTGGCTTTTGACTAGAAATGATTGAAATGGTTTCCATGATCTGCTCTGCATTGCCCTGATCATTCACACACATTATCAACCTATTCTTTGTTTGTTGTTGCCTAAATCTTTGTATGTTAGTTATAAAAATACTGACCCACAAGTGTACATATGTTCCTGAATTGCTTCCCAGATCTCCAAGATTCACTACCAATGAAAATAGCTTTTAACAATTCTAGATGGACTACACAGAGCAGATGGTAAATGCTGGTGACTGATTAACTAAAAAAACAAGAATCGTATCTTAGAGTACAACCTATCAGTCTTTGAGCTCATGGCAATCATTGTCCTTTATGTATTATTCATATTACTTCTCTGTATGTTATATTTTACAATATATTTTTTTCCAACAAGAAACGATGAGACAAAGTACTGAATCTTGGCAAACACACCATCAAGTGTGTCTAATAATTGCTTGGGTTCAGCATTTTACGGAGATAAATGAGAAAACTTTAAATGTATCTTTGAGATGTGCTATCATAGACATTGCCACGGGCACGTTTTATCCAGTGAAGAAACACGAAGGCCTTGTGAGATAAAGATGATAGAAGGGGTACTATCAGGTGGCAGACTGGGTAATTACAACTTTCTATTTGGGCTGTGCAGTGATGCTGCCTTGGATAAGTGGAGAATAATGAAGAAAAGGGAACAGTGATAATGTAGAAGCTAAATGGCCGAAAATAGCCTAGCATTGCCCACAAGCCTCGAGAGCCTAAAGGGACTTTCAACTCTCTTATTCAGTTTTCAACCACAAAAAAAAAGAAATAAAAAAATACTCTCTCGCCCTTTATTCTTTACTTTCTAAATGTGTTTCTAGAGGGACAAAAGAAGAAACTAGAATGAAATCTAGGGTATGTGAAGAGAATATGACCTTTAAAATAGCTTTGAAAGTCGCTGTGTAATTTTTATTAAACTTTTGTTACTGCCGTGGCCTGCAGATTTGCCCAATATGTTTGAAGTCCTTAAAAATTATTAAAAAAGCTACATAGATTTTCAGCCGTTTGTTTGCCAATTTTAATTCCAGGACAAAACATGTAAAATGGCCCTAGTTGTTTCCTAAAAAAAAGCCTATAAGTGCTACATACAGATCTAAATAACATCCCTTAAATTTTTGTACCTGTACGTCAACATAATTATTAATATTATTATTACTCTTGTCAATATAATAATCATTATTATTACTGTCATTAGGTCATATATAATAACAAGTATTTTAGTGATTATTATGTTGGGAGTGTTTTCTTTGAAGAAATATAGATATCAATGGGGTTTTAGCAAACTTACTTTAAACTAATTGTGATAACTGTCTTATGATGACATCTTCCCGATTGAATCATAAAAACTTAGGCAGTCTTTTGTATTTTTCTTCTGTAATGTATATAATAGCCCCTTTTATTCTCATAAGCATAGCAAGATGTGTCATGTTTTGCATTACCTCATAATATAGAGAACTCCAGACAAATAAACTGCGTAGATGCATTGTGTATTGATTTATTTTATTATGTGTCAATCAAGTGGCTCATGTTTCTAACTTTATTGTATGGTAAAATACCATAAAGACCCTAGATTTCTAACAGTAGAAAATTGTTTGTGTTTAACAATGGAACTTCCCTACAAACTAACAGTTTCAAAGTATTTTTCTTTAATTCCTAGCTTTTCAATAAATTCTCAAACTAGTACCAATAGCACAATTATGCACATAAAAAGAAAGCATGGGAACATTGAGCACTGCACGCTTTTGCCCATTCTGTATTTTAAAGGGCATTTTGATTCCGGTTGAATTTAGTGAAACCTTTCTGTAATGTTAACCATATTCTTTATTCAGAATTGACCTGTTGCACTTCTCCATATTATGTCTAGTGAAGATTGTCCTTCCCTGGATATCGAGGTTACCACCACAATGACTTTGAAAAAAACAGAATTGTCAATTTTTCCTTTTGGAGATGGTGCTTCAGAGCTACACTTTTTGAGGCTGCATATGTAAGAAGGGTGGTAATATTGCTATTATTGCAACAGCCTGTTTGTCATGTACCTGATCAGAGACTGAAATGATGAGGCCTCTCTTATATCTCCAGCCCAGATCCTGCTGAAGGTGGAACAGAGGGTACAAAGGGACAGGAGTAACATGAGTGCCGGCAGGTGTTGATAGGAGCTCTTCCAGCAGGTAATGCTGTCCCAGGCAGGCTGGCATAACACCAGTTCAGGAAAAGTAACAGATAAAGGGGCACTCCACCTGGACTACAGGTTTCAGATGAGAGGCTTGTCAGAACTCCCAGCAGACTTGAGATAGGAACGCATTGTAGTGAGCAAAGCTAGTACAGATGAGAGCCACCTAGGCACTTGAACCGGACGTGGGAACAGAAGCGTGGTCACAGGAACAGCTGAGGTCAGCAGCAGGCAGGCAGAGAGGTACAGAAGCATAAGGCAAAGATGTGGCCAGGAATAGAGCCAGGGTCAGGAACTGGCAACAAGGCAGAAGCAGGATCCAAGTTCAGATCAGAGACAAGCCTAGTCAGCAACAAGGGTACAAGCAGAGTAGTAGCAAGACACTGGGAACAGATGAAAGACCAATCAGCAGTTAAGCATGGATGGAAGCAATCTTAAATAGTCCATCTGGTGCCAACACCGTATGCATGCCTGTGAGGGACTATGTGCATTCCTACACGTATGAGCATGCCTGGTCACTATTCTGCTGAGAACACCACGCACATGCACATTTCTGTGAGACAAACGTCTGACAGGCATTCCCTGACACAGTTCCTTTTGGAGTGGACCTGTCCTGAACTCAAAATTGAAGATTTACTTTGCTATAGGGAACATCTAAAAATGTAGAAATATTCATTGAGCCTAAACACCTTGAAAAATCTTTAATTTTTGTCTGGAATTCCATCTGAAGAATAGCAGTGAGCTTTCTGATATGTGAAGGTGCCTAGGGATTTCTGCACCTACAGTCTAGGTATATATTTGCAGTATGAAATCTAAGGCACGGCTGCCAATGGCTGCTAGTCTTTAGAGATATGAAGTAAGATTTGGCAATGTCACTACTGTGATCGCTGTTCTTCCTTACTAGAGGTTTTGACAAAAGGAACCAATGCCCTGCCTCTACAAAGATGAATGTCTCTACACAGAAACACAATACAGAGCAAGGCATGACAAGTCAGTAATGGGGAAATTTTGGGAGCTCTGGGTGGCTTTTTTAAGCTGTTTAATGTAATAGACAAAAGGATGATAGTTGGGGAAACCAACTTTAGAGTAGATAAGGCAGTTACTCTACACTCTACTTCTGATGTGTGGTAGAAGATAGCTAGTACACTGCATCTTCTGCCTGAAAATGTCATCCAGTAACAAAATATTGCCATTGTAACTATTTAGTCAGCTGCACCTCTGTGGGTGTGGTGAAACGCATCAGTGGGCATGGCCGGAGTGGTGGCTGAGGCCATCCTACACATTCATCCGGTCTTTTTGGCTGGTAGAGCAGTGTTTGTCTCCCTGCATGACCTGAGCTTCTGGAAGTATACTGGGAGGCTGGCTCCCTCCTTCTGTATACCGGCAGGGTAATCCCTCTTTTGTTTCTGGCTTGCAATGGCACCACAAGTTTTCTCCACATATTTAGTCAGCTGGGGTTGCATAGGCAGCTTCCACTGAGACAATATTCTTTAAAGAGTTTGCAAACATTCACACTGACCTATTTATGTATGCAGAAGAAATAAAGACCTACCTTCTTTTGTAGCTGGTGTTGTTCATTAGCAACTGCTGTCACTTGTGGTTTCCCCAATTCTACCATAGTATAACAACCATCATGTGGCTCGTGTGGTTGCTAAAGAAAAAAGGCAGACAAAAACATGATATATATACAGTGCTCAGCATAAATGAGTACACGCCTTTGGAAAAGTAAGATTTTAATCAATATCTCAATGAACACAATAACAATTTCCAAAATTTTGACAAAACTGAGTTTTATAGAACATTTGTTTAGCTCATTACATATGAGTAGGGTTAATAATATAACTTAGAGTACAAAATCTTCAGTTTTTCTCAAATTAGTTGATGCAGAAATGAATACACACCACAACAAAAACTACTACGTCCAGGGGCGGACTGACCATTTGGAAACTCGGGCACTTCCCGAGGGCCCGGGGTCAGTAGGGGGCCCCATGAGATGCCCCTGGTACCTTTTTCATAGGCTTTTTTGAGTTTGGGCAAGGACACAGGGGTCCCATGATCCCCTATTGCCCGGGGGCCCCATGAGTTGTCAGTCCGCCCCTGACTACATCTAGTATTTTGTATGACCTCCATGATTGTAAGGACAGCACCAAGTCTTCTAGGATTGAAATGAACAAGTTGGCGACATATTGCAACATCTTTCTTTTTCCATTCTTCAAGAATAACCTCTTTTAGAGCCTGGATGCTGGATGGAGAGTGATGCTCAACTTGTCTCTTCAAAATTCCCCATAGGTGTTCGATTGGGTTCAGATCAGGAGAAATACATGGTCACTGAATCACTTTCACCCTGTTCCTCTTCAGAAATACAACAGTGGCCTTAGATGTGTGTTTGGATCATTGTCATGTTGGAAAAGTGCATGATGACCAAGGGCATATAGTGATGGTAGCATCTTCTCTTTCAATATAGAGCAGTACATCTGTGAATTCACGATGCAATCAATGATATGCAGTTCCGCAACACCAGCAGCACTCATGCAGCACCACAGAAGGACATTGCCACCAGCATGTTTCACTGTTGGCACCATGCATTTTTACTTGTACTCCTCACCTTTGCGACACCATATAGTTTTGAGGCCATCAGTTCCAAAAGCATTTATATTGGTTTCATCACTCCAGAGTACAGAGTCCCAGTAGTCAACTTCTTTTTCAGCATAGGACGACACCCATGCATGCCATTCCTCTGCAGTGTACGCCATATTGTGTCATGGGAAACAATCACCCCAGTTTGGTTTTCTACTTCTTTAGCTAACTGCAGTGAACTTGCATGGCAATTTTTTTCAACTCTTCTCATCAGAAGGCACTCCTGTCGAAATGTTAACTTCTATGAACAGCCTCTATGTGAGATGGTTGCAGTTCCATCTTTGTTAAATTTTTGTATCACTTTTTCTACAGTATTCTGACTGATAAGTAAAGCTTTGCTTTACTTCACCTTTTACCTTTCTTGTATAAAGAAATTATATTCTTTCTCAGGTCTTGTGACATTGCTGACAATATGAAATGGGAAGGGGTTTTCTTTGTTAGGTAACACTCCTTTAGATTGTAAGCTCCACGAGCAGGGCCCTCCTATTCCTTCTGTACTGAAATGTATTGTAATTGTACTGTCTCCCTTATATTGTAAAGCGCTGCGCAAATCATTGGCGCTATATAAAAGCTGTATAATAATAATAATAACACCCTTTTATAATCAACTGTCTGCCGGACACCTGTTTAATGAATAATTAGACTCACCTGTAAATGAATTCTTGTTAATTCTGATTTTGATGTTTAAAATTTAGCTTTGCTCCTAAGACTTTCATTGGGGTGTATTCATTTTTGCAATATGGTCTTGAATTCATTTGTTATGAAAAATGCTTTTTTGTGTGTGCAAATTAACAAATCGTATGTATGTGCAATCAATGGCCCGCATTTGTGGGAGTATTTTGTAGTATAGTGTCTTATAGAAAATGTTGATTCTGTAAGGAAAGTTAAGATTTTCTGACATATCTGTTGGGGTATACTCATTTGTGTTGAGCAATATATATATATATATTTATATATATATGCAACCAGTTCCTTACATTTCTGCAGCCTCTGAGAAAGTCGGGATGTAAGCAAGTTATATAAATGAAGGGGATTGTTATAATATGGTGTGTATCTCAATCTCTTCATTCAGTCCTCCAGGGGTGAGAGTATTAGGGGAATAAATCCATTAGGTTTCTCGCTGGCATAGGCTTTTAAATCTTTCAGCTGTTGGTAGAAATTTGGGAATACCGTCAATGACCCATACCTTCAAACCACCAGTGGATTTTTGGTGGCATTCGAAGAATGCTATGTTTGTCACTTCCATCCTCTATCAGGCGCCTATGCTCCCCAAAGTGTTTCCGTAGGGTTCCAAATGTTCTGCCCATGTAAAGGAGCCCACATGGACAGGTAGATCCAATGGATCTATTCCCTTGGATCCAATGGATTTATTCCCCTAATACTCTTACCCCTGGAGCAGGGGCGGACTGACAACTCATGGGGCCCCCGGGCAATAGGGGATCATGGGGCCCCCGTGTCCTTGTCCAAACTCAAAAAAGCCTATGAAAAAGGTCCCAGGGGCATCTCATGGGGCCCCCTACTGACCCCGGGCCCTCGGGCAATGCCCGAGTTTCCAAATTGTCGTTCTGCCCCTGCCCTGGAGGACTGAACGAAGAGATTGAGATACACAGCATATTATAACATTCCCCTTCATTTATATAACTTGCTTACATCTTAATTACTACCCCCTCTATTGTTCTGTTTTAAATATTTTTTTTATATATATATATTATATTACAGTCAGTATTATTCATAATTATACATGTAATTTCTTCTTATTTTAGTGGATCCTTACGGTCACCCTCCCCCATGGAATTTGGATCCTAGAGAACCCCTAGTCAACCATTCCAGATAAATGCTCTCTCTACACTTATAGTAAGTACCATATGTACATATCTTAATGCCACACGTGGTAAAATTAATATGGTTTTCTCCTTTCTGTTATTTTATTGGGTTTATATGACTGGTGGATGTGATTTAATTGAATTTATTGCTATTATAATTTTTTTTATCTTTCCTTTCACCTTAATTTTATTTATTTTTTACTATAGGTTTGAATTTAAGTATATCCCCCTTTTTCTCCTGTGAGATAGGAATATATTGTTTTAACAGCTTTTATTACCCATGTCATCACTCGGGCTTAGTATAATTATCACCGTGTTCCAATACATCAGTAGGCCAATAGAAGGAGCTAGAGGCTCTGAGCACATAGCCTTGACAGTGTCTGTGCACCTCCTGGCCCTTCTTCCGGTGATGTCACGTCCACTTGCGGTCCACGCTGGTTTAGCATAGACTTCCTGGATAGCGCAAGCCGCTTCTGCCTCTCCTACATCAGAGACATTCGGGTCCCTTCCAGCAGTCCATACGGGAAGAAGACGAGTAGCCCAGGACTTACACATAGATGAGCCTTTATACATTATTATCTTGTGTGTGTTTTTAAATGTCATGTCAATAAATTCTCTTATACTAATACGACATGCCTCCTTTTCTCTATTTCCATGACCTGAAGGGGAGGTGAGGAGCACTAATGGTGGTGTGAATATTTGAGGTGAATGGTGCACTTGATACACTGAGAAGATTCTGAGGAGGATTGGTGGAGAAGATACAGATATAGACTAGATGCATGGAATTTTTTTTGGAGGATAAGAGTAAACATTGAGAACGGTGGTGATGATTGCACGGTGATTATTAATACATTTTGGTTTTTGTTGCTCTCTCTGTGCCCATTGGAAACGTTTCGAATCACATTCTATCACACCAAATTACTATGCTGTTAGCAGTGCTATCATCAGATTTGGTGAACCTTTGGACAATCTGATAATAAAGACACCATCTTGTAAAATCCCCCCTCCCCCCATATTCCCCATGAATCACTGTGCCAGACGATGTGGCCTTAAGCAGCTCAATGCCACACCTTTTATCTAATGTTAATAGGATTCTCACTGAACATCATACTGTTTAGTGTGCACAAGGGAGCAATGGGCCAAGATCTTCCCTCTTTTTACTGAGATAGTGTGGATAGTTGATACCAAAAGAGTCAGTTAGTCAAATAACCTGAGAAACATAGTGGTGGTTTCTGGTGTTAAAGTCAGCTGATAGAAGTTTCCCAGACCTTCATGGAGGACATGTTCCCGGAGGACACCTTCCCATAGAAAACTAGACTAATCTTGTTGTCTCCACCAGACCAAGATCTAACCTTGCCCTGGGGCAAGCATAAAATAGGATTCCTTGCATAATGTAAATGCACTTACATATATGCACTAATTATTGCTTGATGTGGATAATTTTGTCTGTTTAGGACCACTATTGCTTTGTGCATGTGAATATTTTAATGGTAAATCCATTGATTCTAACAGGACATGACAAGATCAGAAAAAACAGCTTGAGAAACATATTGAAAACAATTTTTGTGTAGCAAGCAAAATACTAAGTAGATATTTGTTAAATAAATGCCAAATCCAAGTATGTGAAAGACTTGGACAAGGTAGATATTTTTAAAATTCATTTTTTGCAAACAAAATAAGATTTGTACACTAGTAGTGATGAAAAATATAACATATAATGCCAAGCGTAAAGATGAATGGAATGTTTGTAAGGTCATGCTGTGCAATACTGCCAATGATAAATGAGACATAAGCCTACATCCCCATTACCTATGTTTTCTTTGTCCTGTAGATGTCTTCTGCAAATATTTTAGAAAACTAACTTAATAAATGGAAATTAAAAGATCCATTTTAAAGTGGAATGCATTTTGCAAATACTGTAAAAGATGATAATTGTTTTATATGCAAGCTGTTTTAAATAGGTTGTTTATATTGAAGGATATTTTTATTGACCACTAGTGCCAAAGGTCCAAAAAAAAGTCCTGCAGCTGAGAATATTACTGCCCTCCTGGGCAGACCAATTAGTCTGTATTAAACCAGCGCAATAGTCATCCAAAAATCCGTGTAAAATAAAAGATCTCCTTATGCTCTCACCAGATTCATCCAATAATAAGTGTTGCATACAAATAAATCCTCCTTTTTTTTCCTCTTTTCTTCCATCCACTCCACTGCCCGTGCTCCCAAAAATAAAAAAAACAAATATAGTGTAGTGTGTTCTAACTAATTAAATAAATATAATATGTAATGTGCTCACTTTTTAAAATGATATAGTGTGCTCCAAAAATATTATTAATCACCGTGCATTCATCACTGACAACCATTCTCAAAATTTACTCTAACCCTCCAGAAACAATTCCATGCATTTAATCTATATGTGTATCTTCTCCAACAGAATCTTCTCAATGTATCAACTGCACCATCCACCTCAGATATTCACATCACCACTAGTGCTCCTCAACTCCCCTCCAGGTCATGCACCTTACGCCTCTTTAAAACTCCCCATTAGATCTCTTTCTAATGGGAGGAAGTGACGTCAGACACAAACCGGAAGTACCACATTGGTCATTTTAGAGAAGGTGTATTGTATCCAGAATCCATGAAATCAGATTTTAATTAACTGCTTCCCGACCGCGCTATAGCAACAACACTGCTACAGGGCGGCAGGGAGCGCAAAATCACATATGTATACGTGATTCTGCATTTCCGGGTAGGGGGCATGCGCCATACCCACGCCACCATTCGTGGCTGCGGCTGTCAGTCACCTGGTCCCGCCTGGTGATTACCCGTCGGTACCCAGTGATTACCAATGATCACCGACAGGGAGGAGGGCTGCTTTGTTTATTAACAGTCCTCCTTCCTGTCGGCTTGGGCACACTGCTCTGGATGGCTGTGCACAGCCATCCAGAGCAGTGTGCTTACAGTGAAACACACGCCCCCCCCCGCCCCCTAGTAAAACACTCCCAGCACACAGTTAACCTTTCGATTACCCCTCATGTTAACCCCTTCCTGCCCAGTGCCATTAGTACAGTGTCAGTGCTTTTTTTTAGCACTGATCACTGTATTGGTGTCACTGGGGATGTTGGTGTCACTGGGGATATCAGTGACACCAAGTCAGTTCTCCCCAGTGTCAGAATGCCCGCCGCAGTCCTACAGTCTCGCTATAAGTCACTGATCACTGCCATTATTAGTAAAAAAAAAATTCCAGTATCCAAACCGCCATTCGTAAACGCTATAACTTTCACGTAAACCAATTAATTTACACATATTAGGTTTTTTTTTAGCAAAGACATGTAGCAGAATATATTTTGGCCTAAATTTTTGACGAAATTTGATTTTTACATTTTTTTTTACTGGACATGTTTAACCGCTTCCGTGCTGCCCTATAGCAGAAATACTGGTACAGGGCAGCACAGGTGCGCAAAATCACGTATATATACGTGATTTATGCCCCACTGTTTTTGCACCCCTCCCAGATAGCATCAGATTGCCCGTCAGTACACCAGTAATCACATTTAACCCTTTTGTTTTCCAGGAATGTGCTCACATACACAATAAACCTCCATTGCTAGTATAGTGTCTGAACGGATCAATATCTTTGATCAGATCAGCACTATACCAGCGTTCACATTAGTATAGATTTATCCTCTCATCCCCCTACTTTCCTAATCTGCTGATCTGCATGCTCAAATAAGGGTCTGGTATGGATTTTGGATTATGAACTCCATGCCTTTTATCTTTTATTTTGGCATGGAGTTCCCTTCAAAATCTATTCCAGACCCAGGGCCTGGTATGGATTGGGGGGGGGCATGCTGTTTTTATGTGTCATTTTTTTTAATGCTGGCACTTTGTTTACATTCTGCTCTCTGCAGGAATCCAGCTAACAGTAGATGAGTCATGGTTATTAAGGACGCGACGGCCGCCTGCTCCTTGACAACCAGCTATTATTTACAATGAATTAGAATCCATCCAAAAATAGAGTAAATACTTACCGACATCTATTGAAATTTTTAAAATCCACCCGGTATAAAGAATTTATAAAACAAGTCCAGAAGAAACAAAACAAATTCCGAAAATAAAATGGACCAACACAACAAAAACAAATAAACAAAATTTCGACTTTAACAATGTATCCAAAACAAAACACTTTGAAACAGCGCAATTGAATCCATGGAAGAAGACACTGCAACCTGCCCCAAAGTGAAAACAGTAAATAGGGACCTAGGCTGAACCTTGGACAAAAAAGTATCTTCACATAGTTCCAGTCCAAGCCTAAATTGTGAGAGTACCGCCTGCCCCCCCCCCCCCAAGAAATCTCCCCAATCATTTAGGGCCAGTTTTGAGAGGAAACATCTGATGAAAAATTTTCACCAAACGGGGGGCAGAGACATCAGTAGAAGTAATCCAACACCTTTCCTCAGGACTGTATTCTTTCCAGTCAATTATATATAAAAGCCTCCCTCTGGAGTATTTGGAATCCAAGATTTGTTTGATTTTATACTGATCCATAGTATTTCCATTGGAGAAGAAAGAACGCAAAAACCTATTGATATTGTATGGTCTCAGGAGAGAAACACATCAGGGATCCTTAAATGTGAAGGTAGATGGAACTTGAAAGTGACAGGATTAACCTGGCAGAAGATTATAAAGGGAATGAATGAAACGGGGAACACATTTCAGAAAAGGTACTTGGAGACAGATACTCTTAGTAGAGAGCCAAACCTTGCCACCAGGTAAAAATTTGGGTTTCACACAGCGATGACAGTCTGCTGCTACTTTGTACTTGAGAGCTGCCAGATATAAATTTTTGGAAACATCTGCCCAGGCAGAATTGAAGGATAGTTGCACTGAAGAGATGGCAACAGGAAATGGTATAGAGCAATAGAAAATCTTGTTAATGTCTCTTTAGTTTCCCTTTAGTACGGCTTTGCATATTTACCTTTATGATGAGGATCCAAAAGCATGGTTAACCAGTAAACATTTCTCAGTTTAATATCTGATATGTTTGCCACTGTGAAAGCAAGCAAGTATGCAGCTCTCTCTGCTTTACCAGCTTTCCACCATATTCTCTTTTCCATGATGTCTTTCATCATCATAAGTAAATGTCTTATAAAGTAGACATATGGTCAAAAACTAAAATCCAGTATTCAGGAAAGCGCTGTCATACCTAAAACAACTCTGTTTGTTATTCAGTACATGTCAAGCATTGTGAGAAATGTACCTGGCCTCCCCACAGCTGAGAGCTTAAAGGTCCACTTCCTTTAAATGGGTGATGACATATCTTCCTTTATATTGAAATTGCAGCAGTGACATCCTTTGCATCACACCATTGTTCAGTGACATCACAGGGGCATGAATGGGGCACAATTTCCTCAGCAAGCCCTAGCATACGTATCAAAACTTAGGCCCCACCAGTTCCTTTATTTTCCAACATGCTTATTGCCCCACACAATGTTTCCATGAAAGCGCCCCTTTAGCAAGCAAAAAATACATGGATCATGATAGCTGTATTTTTTCAGGCTTTATGAAATTATTTTATCAACCCACCTACTATTGTATAGTGATTTGTGCAGAAGGAGGACATATCTAAACTCACAGCGACCATTAAAAATTAATTGAAGAACAGTGATGGCAGTGCTAAACATTTAATCTTGTTTTCAGGTAACCTTTTGCCTAGGTTCACACTTGTGATTTTCAGTTTGTTTCTAGGTTTGCAGAAATGCACTACAGTCCATTTAACATGGTTTCCTATGGAACATGTTCACATCTATGCATTTTCAGCTGTTGGGTTTTTTGAAAAGGGTCAGGGAATTTGTTCCTGCAACAAATTGTGTTTTTGGTTCAATAGGCTTCAATAGAACAGCACCAAAAATGCAAGTGTTGCATTTTTTGGCCAATAGGAAAGTATTGAGTGCGACTTTGGATGGGTGAGACTCTGATGTGACTTTGGATGGGTGTCTCTTTGATGGGACTTTGATGCAACTTTGGATGGGTGTGACTTTAATGGAAATTTGAGTGGGTGCAACTTTGTTGCAACTTTACACTTTCTGGCACTCAAAGTAGTGCAGGAATATTTTCAAAGTTGCTGCAACTTTAAGTCGCATAGATTTGAAGGGGTGAAGAAGGAGGTGATTTGAAGGCGATTTGTCATGCAACTTTGTGTCCAAAGTCCCATGTTAGGGTTAGGATTAGGGACAGGGATAGGGTTAGGAGTTAGGGTTAGAGTTAGCATTAAGTGTTAAAGGTTAAGGTTAAGGCTATCCCCTAAATTAACCCTAACCCTAGATCTTAAACCTAACCCTAAACCTAACATTCAACCCTAATCATAGCCCTTAACCCTAACCATAACATTTAACGCTAACCCTTAACCCCAACCCTAGCCCTTAACTCTAACCCTGACCCTAGCCCTTAACTCTAACCCTGGGCCTTAACCCCAACACTAGCCCTTAACTCTGACCCTGACATTTAACCCCAACCCTAGCCCTTAACCCTAACCCTTAACTCTAACCCTAGTCCTTAACCCCCAACTCTAACGTGCGACTATGGATGCATCTGAATGTTTTCAATGCAACAGTTTTGTTGGACTTTGCAGAAGCACAACATAGTTGTTAAGGAGTGGGCAGACACCGTGTCCTTAACAACTGATTACTCATCAGCTGTCAAGTGGGATTCCCTGCTGACAGCTGAATGTAAACAAAAGAATGCTGGCATTAAAAAATGTTTGGGGTCCCCTGTGGGGACAAGGTGTTTTGGGGAGGAGCCCCCCTACCCCAAAGTACCCCCCCAGCATGTTGAGGGCATGTGGCCTGGTATGGTTCAGGAGGGGGGCTCATTCATCCCCTCTTTCCTGGGTCGCTGATTCCCCCCTTTCCTGGGTGACATCAAAACCGTACCCATCCAAATTCACATCAAAGTCTCACTCAATACTTTCCTATAAACACAAAACACATCAAAAATGCATAAAAAATGTGCTTTCAAAAATGCAAAATGCACTGTAAAGCACAGTGGAAAAACACAGCAATTGCAACACACATAGGCGTGAACCTAGCCTAAGTTGTAAATGCTGTACACAGAAATTAGTTTTTCAGGTGCCCATTAAAAATGACAAATGTTGGTTCCCTAGTAGAATACGTTCAGGATGCAGTATGTTATTTATTACAATTACTGAAGTCAGGAATATTTGCCAAATCATGTACAAGAAAGACAAATACTGCCTGCACTCTTGTCATTATCAAGGGATCCTTATAGAAGAGGAGAGTGAGAAACATCTGCACCTCAACTACAAGTACATTTTGACAGATTGAAAGTACACTTAAAACAAATCTCCATCAAGACAATAAAAGAGTGAGGTATGAAATTACTCATGTCCATTTTTTGATCAAAAGTGGTAAGCTAATGACTGTAGCAACACCAGCTTGCCCTAGTGACCATGGCCAAGCCAGGCTTTTCATAACAGATACCTTCTTCACCGATCATGTTCTTTAACTACACAAGCTACAATGTTTCATTAGCATCAAAGAAGTATCCCCTTATTTCTGATGATGAAGATCCAAACATGCGAAACAAAAAAAGGTGTTTCAGAAATTCAGAATTTATTTCAGTGGGCAGACCTGAAGAGAAGCCAAGGAGGCAGAGAATGGATGGACAAGAATGACTGGACCCAAAGCAAACAAAAATGTAGTTGAAGAATCCCCCACACAGGAACATCTTCTATGTGTCTGGCTTTAATAGGAACCTGCAGCACAAAACAGGCAGTATTACTCTGGAACAATCATAATAATGAGTCAAAATATATATTTATCCAGGGATAAAGGTACAGGATGTTTGCATAAAAAACAAAAAGTGATTCAGGACGAGAAAGCATGAAGTGGGAAGAAAAAAATGTAGAGGTGGGGGTACATAGCGAAAGCAACAATAGCTGTGAGTGGAATATAGTTTATATTTTCTCACACAATAGCCAGAAATATTTTTCTGTTCTTTCATTTTCTATTGCAGGTTTGAACCTGGTTCATTGGCATAAAGCAGGAAAAACTACTGCAGAGAGAAAGATTAAGTATTTATGACAACCATATTAGCATTTTTAATGTGGAAACTACAGTATAAATAATGGTAGATATACTGTGTAATGAGAATAAAAGGACAATAACAATTACAAAATTTAGCTAATGCATGCCTTGCATGAGAACATGTGGATAACCCAACTGGTTTCAATCTATTTGCCATGCTGGAGCAGTTTGCACGTAATTTGTGCAAAATATTTTAGATTAGTTTGTTCTTTCTGTAGTCGCACGATTTATGATTTTGCAACTGTTTGGACCTTCAGAGTATTTCACTGTCCTTGGCACTACATTCATCTATTTTCGCTAATTTAACCACCTCCAGTCCAGACGCTTTCCCCATCTGCCAGTCTGGACCATTTTTCAGCTTGCAGCACTGTCATACATTGAATGACAATTACTTGTGCATGTAACACTGTAACCCAATTAATGTTTTATTATTTTTTTAAGACAGGTAAAGCTTTCTTTTGGTGGTATTTAATTACCAATGGGTTTTTTTTTTTGCTATATAAGCAAAAAAATAACAAAGGTTTTGAAATAAAACCACATTTTTCTTAGTTTCTCTTCTAAAAGTTTGCAAATAATCTTTCTACATAAGTCTACGCCATAATATATTTCTTTGATTAAATAAGCCAAATCAGTGTATATTATTTAGTCTGTGTAAAAGTTATAAAGTCAAACTATGGTACACAAGCTATGGTATACCTGTATATAAATCTCCTGATGTACTGACTACCTATTTCTTTGTTTGAAGCCCTAAAATGCCAAGACAACACAAATATCCCCCAAATTACCCCTATTTAGAGAGTAGACAGTCCAAGGTATTTAGACATGGTGAGTTTTTTGAAGCTGTAATTTTTTAGTCACTTGATTTGGAAAATTAAGAAATTAAATCAAATTTGTTTTTTTTTCACAAAGTTGTTTCTTACACAAAGCATGAGCATACTTACAAATACACCCTGTTCCAAATTAATATGCAAATGATATTTTTCTAATTTACCTAAATAACTGATGTAAATAACAGTCAGCATAATTCTCATGGTATCAACTATTAAGAGTACAATTCACATTTTATTGAACAAACCTCCTAATAACAGTATTTTTTTTAAACATAAAAAACTTCCAATGCACTGTTCCAAATTATTACGCACAGTAAGTTTCAAAACACTTTATAGGTTGTAAAGAACTGAAAATTGTCATTTGTTGTGTTTGCAGCAAATTTACTGAAATCAAAAGCTATTTCAATCAAACTTTTAACAATATTTTAACTTTTTAAACATTTTAACAGGTCACGTTACATTTTAACATAGGACCCCTTATTTGATAGCAGCTTCACAAGTCTTGCATCCATTGAACTTGTGAGTTTTTGGACAGTTTCTGCTTGAATTTGTTTGCAAGATGTCAGAATAGCCTCCCAGAGCTGCTGTTTGGATGTAAACTGCCTCCCACCCTCATAGATCTTTTGCTTGAGGATGCTCCAAAGGTTCTCAATAGGATTGAGGTCAGGGGAGGATGGAAGTCACACCATGACTTTCTCTCCTTTTTATCCCCATAGCAGCCATTGATGCAGAGGTATTCTTTGCAGCATTAAAAATGGTGCATTGTCATGCATGAAGATGATTTTATTACGGAAAGCAAAGTTCTTTCTTCTGTACCAGGGACGAAAGTGGTCAGTCATAAACTCCACATACTTTGCAGAGGTCATCTTTACACCTTCGGGGACCCTAAAGGGGCCGACCAGCTCTGTTCCCATGATTCTGGCCCAAAACATGACTCCACCACTGCCTTGCTGACGTTGCAGCCTTGTTGGAACAGGGTGGCCATCCACCAACCATCCACTACTCCATCCATCTGGACCATCCAGGGTTGCACGGCACTCATCAGTGAACAGGAGTGTTTGAAAATTAGTCTTCATGTATTTATCTGCCCAATGCAGCCGTTTCTGCTTGTGAGCATTGGTTAGTGGTGGCCGAATAGAAGGTTTATGCACAGTTGCAAGACTCTGGAGGACTCTACACCTTGATGTCCGTGGGACTCCAGAGGCACCAGCAGCTTCAAATATCTGTTTGCTGCTATGTAATGGTATTTTAGCAGCTGCTCTCTTGATCCGATGCATGGATCTGGCAGAAATCTTCCTCAATGTGCCTTTATCTGCATGAACCCGTCTGTGCTCTGAATCAGCCACAAATCTCTTAATAGTGCGATGATCACGGTTAAGTGTTCGTGAAATATGTAATGTTTTCATACCTCGTCCAAGGCATTGAACTATTTCACTCTTTTTGGCAGCAGAGAGATCCTTTATCTCCCCCATATTGCTTGAAAATGGTGCTCTGCCTAATAATGGAACACCCTCCTTTAGTAGTTTTTCCTTAAATTGGGCTCACCTGCCAATCTAATTATCACAGGTGTCCGAGATTGTTTTCAGTGATCAAAAGAGCCCTGAGACACAATGCCATCCATGAGTTAAACTGAAAAACAAAATATTTAATCTTGGTGACACTTAAATAGAATTTGCATAATAATCTGGAACAGGGTGTAGACCCTGAAACACATTCTGTTATACCTCCTGGGTATGGGGATGCCACACATGTAAGATTTTTTTGTACAAACTAGATGCATAGAGAGGTCCAAAATCCAAGAAGCACCTTCAGGCATTCTAGGGGCATAATTTATGCATCTAATTTCCTGAATACCTATTGAATTTTTTAAGGCCTGAAGCACAATGGCAGTGGAAACACTAACAAAATTACTCCATTTTGGAATATAAACACTCCAAGGTATTTTTTGAAAGGCATAGTGAATCTTTTGAAAATGCAATTTTTTACCACACGTTTCTGGAAAATGCAGGAACGAAAATGAAATTCTTTTAAAACACAGATGTTGTCAATTAATAAGATATTTCTAACATACATCATAGGCGTACTTAGAAATACACCTCAAAACACATTCTGCTACTCCTCCTGAGTGTAGCAATACAATATGCATGAGACTTTTTTACAGCCTAGCCACCAAGAGGGTCCCAAAATCCAAGGAGAACTTTCAGGTTTTCTATGGGCATAAATTACTACTTTCCTGACTATTTATCACTTTTTTGGAAGCCCAGGACAGTGGAAACACCCATAAAATGACCACATTTTGGGAAGCAAACATCCCAAGGTATTTGTAGCCTCCCTAGCGGTCTGATTATGTCAGTATTTCTGTGCTCCAAGCGGTACTTTTTTTTCATGGAAATATGTCGTTTTTTTCTTGTAGGCCTGTAATTTTTAGGAATAACTCACTGAAATCTGTCCGAACAAGAGTCTAGTAAACATCCCGGGTATGTTAAAATTTGAAACACGATATCATAAATTATAATTTAATAATCATAAAAAATAATATAATAATAATAAATTTAATTCAATAATATAATCAAACCAAAAACACTGAACTTTTAAATAGAGCGCCAAGTTCGAACATCAGTGAGCAAAGTCACAAAATTGTTTTCAGTGTCTGATGATGAATTTCCCCACGAATCATTATCACTCAATTCTGCAAGTAGTTCTAATTTACTATTGCTGTTCTCTAGCTGGTCTAAAACCGCTTTTGACCTAAAGGGACGCTTTTTGGACGCCATGGACATTTCTCAGTTTCCAGGCAGAAAGAACAGTATAAATGCAGGCAGGGTACAGGACAAAGCACTAGGGACAAAATGTATGTGAAATGGTTTGATACAGTAATGTTTTACTGTGTGATTTTAGTGTATTTAGTGAATGTCACATTTTGATATTTTTAAATTTCCCGCCAGTTCTGTCCCTGTACGTCCTGACGTCGCAGGGAACGGAACCCGGACGACAGATGCCGGCATCGGCCGGAGGAGATGACCGGGGACGCTGCAGGGGGGAGATCGCGGGAGCGAAGGACAAGGTAAGTGCAGAAGGGATCCCGAAGCAACGCTGCAGGGTAATCCCGAGTGTAGCTCGGGGTTACCACTTTTGGTGCTGAAACTTTACCCCGAGCTATGCTCGGGAATATCTCCAGGGAGGTTAAGTTGCATGGTGAGACTTTTGAAGACTTTGAAGACTAAAGTTTCGGAAAATGCAAAAAGAAAATGAAAATAGGTTTTGTCCTGAACTCGCTCCCCGTACTCCCTGAGTCTATGGGAAGCTATTCAAGCAGATAACCTACTCTGCGCACACAATAAAAAGACGATTTTAACTTGTCTGTACTTTATTGGCACATTGCAGATAAATGGTAAAACTATAAACAAGAAGATAACATACAATCACTATACAATAAACATCACAAACAAATGACACTCAGTATAGCTAAGATCCTCTACTGTACAATCTTAGCTACCTACAGAAGGGAAAAATGGACATCAATTACCTCCGATGCCATCAGATGGAAAGAGATACAGTTTGGTGCTTCTCTCATGTAGAGAATCATGGCTCCTATGAGGTGGTTTACTTCCTGTCTTGTGGGAGGAGCGATGACCTCTACATCACATCCTGTCCTAACTAAACAACATAGCTCTGAAGTTTAGCCAGTAGGTGGCACAAGAGAACAGACAACAAATCTGTGAACAAACATGACCACAATCAAATGCAAAACAACATCACTACTACATAGGTCAATCTTGACCTTGAAGTCCTCAGAAGGGAATGTATTCTGGGGACAGGACACTCCCCGTCTGGCGTTATCCAATGCCACTGACATCATCGTTGGGCACCAGTAAAATCAGGTCTGATATTGGTCTGAGGAACAGTCTAACTTCACCTTGTTTGGAAGTCTTAACTTCGACCTTCCTAACATATCCATCTTTGCTTAAGAACGTCTGGGTGATAAGTCCCAAGGGCGAGTCATTCCTGGGTGTTTGGCAGTCTTTAACACGTACCACATTGCCTTGTTTCAAGTCAGGTTTGGCAACTTGCCACTTTTTTTTTGGGTTGTAGAATTTGAAGGTACTGTTTCTTCCACCTGTCCCAGAAGGTGTTAGCTAGGCATTGCACCCGTCTCCATTGACGTTTGAAGAGATCTTTTGTAATAAACTCCATGTGGGGCACTGACTTTAGAGGTTGACTTTTTGCTATTAATACAGTCAATTTCCTTAACAAAGGTCTCTTGCTGAACAGTACGGATGATCAGATGTTTTGCTTGCTCTAGATTGGCCACTGTGTAAGCACTTTTACAGTGGTGCCAGCCTTTGCAGTCAGTTTCTTTTTCAAAGGAATGAGCTATATGTGATAAGCAAGCGATGGCTCTAATCTCCATGTAGAAAACCTCCTAAAACAATGAGATCTGAGCTGCTGGAGTGAAGTCACTGTGACTAATGTAGACACTTGTGGACGGACCTCTGCATTCTCGTTTGCATCTATCAAGCAGAAGGCCTCAGAAACAGAAGTGCTGTGTTCTGAGTTGTACAGAAATGCAGGGCCTTTGAACCACATTGTATCCTTTAGACGGTTGGCTAGAACGGCTCTGGTTGCTAAGTCTGCAGGATTGTGGATGGTTGATACAAAGTGCCACTGTTTTGGATGTGTGGATCTCCTAATCTTCGACACCCTGTTGCTGACATAGACATAGAAGCATCTGGTTTCGTTGTAGATGTACCCCAGGACTACTTTGCTATCTGTGTAGAACTCAGTGTCTTTGATTTCTAGGCCCATCTCTCTAGTTATCATGTCAGCTAGCTCTATGGCTAACACTGCAGCACAAAGTTCTAGCCTAGGTATTGTGTGTTCTGGGAGTGGGGCAAGTTTCGCTTTTCCCATAACAAAACCTATATGGTATTGTCCTGTCTTAAGGTAAGCTACCGCGGCAATTGCCTTGACGGAAGCATCACAAAAAACACATAGTCTTTGGCTTTGGACTTCTGTACTCGGTACAGGAGCATATGAGCGAGGAACCTGGAGGTTAGACAAGGCTGTTAAGGAATTTCTCCACTCTGACCACTGATCTCTTTTTTCAGGGGAAAGTGGGTCATCCCACTTCACTGTCTCTTGAGTCAAGTCTCTTAGAAGTGCCTTACCTTCAATGGTAACTGGAGCTGCAAATCCCAGAGGATCATACAAACCGCTTACGGCTGACAGAACACCTCTTCGAGTAACAGGTTTCTTTTCTTGACTAACATGGAAGGTGAAGGAGTCTGATTTTAAATTCCAGAGCAGTCCAAGGCTACGTTGCATTGGGAGAGAATCAGAACCTAAGTCTAAGTCTTTGAGCTCACTGGAGCGATCTTGAGAGGGGAAGGCCTCCATCAAGTTTGTGCTGTTACAAACGATCTTGTGGAGCCTCAAGTTAGAACAGGCTAGATCTCCTGTGTTCTCTTGAGGAGGCTGATAGCTGCTTCATTGCTAGGTAGAGATCTTAGGCAGTCATCTACATAGAAGTCCTGTTCTACTAAGTGTTTCACATCCGACCCGTAAGTTGACTCACCTTCATGAGCCGAACGACTGAGTCCGTAGATGGCCACTGCAGGGGAAGGGCTATTCCCAAATATGTGGATTTTCATGCGGTATTCCACAATCTCGTTGGAAGGGTCGTTGTCTCTGAACCAGAAAAATCTAAAAAAATTCCTATGTTCCTTTTTTACCAGAAAACAGTGGAACATCTGCTGGATGTCCGCCATGAATGCAACATAGTCTTTGCAGAAACGGAGGAGTACTCCTATGAGTCTGTTGTTCAGGTCTGGGCCTGAGAGAAGGACATCATTTAATGACACTCCTTTTTCTTTAGAGCTAGAGTTGAACACGACTCTAATCTGTCCTGGTTTCTTGGGGTGGTACACCCCGAATATGGGTAAGAACAACACTCCTCGTTGTCTTTAAGAGCAGGAGCTAACTCTGTGTGGTGTTTTCAAATACATTGCCCATGAAAGTAACGAAGTGGTCCTTCATTTCTGTTTTTTTTTTCAGAAAATTGCTTTTGAGGGAGAACAAAATGCTCAAGGACTTGTTCCCTGTTGTTAGGCAGACGTTGTCTATGGGGTCTAAACGGGAGCGGTGCGACCCAATTATTTGACTCTCCCTTGGCTATCTCCTTCTCCATCATTTGCAGGAAGAGCCCATCTTCGAGAGACATTGCTACTTGTTGGTCTTCCTTTGTCCTGTGGAAGACTGTACATCCTAGGTGGTCTGGGTCATTATCACAGGCATGGTCATCTCTGTCTGGGTCTACGGAGGAGCAGGGCACGTGAGTACTACCTGGCAGTTCCTTTATGTCAAAGCTGTTGTGACACGGTTGAAAAAGGGAAGGACGTCCTTTATCAAGTATGTTAGTGAACATGCTATTGACCGTGGGGGGCTTGCGCATACTTCCCAGGCAAACGTTCCCTACGATGACCCACCCAAGGTCAAGTCTCTGTGCGAAAGAAGCGTTGTCGGGACCCTCAATTTGTTCTCTTACTTTGTGGACCTGCAAGATGTCTCTCCCTAGAAGCAGTATCACCTGAGCTTGTTCATCATATTTTGGCAAGAAATGGGCTATGCGCTTCAGATGAGGTTGGTGAATTGCTGCATCTGATGTAGGAATCTCTGTTCTGTTGTCTGGAATCTGGTTGCACTCAATTAGAGTGGGTAAAGGTAGGCAAGTCTGACCATCTAAGGATTCTATATAGAAAGCTGTGGCTCTCCTCCCTGCCGTCTCAACAGTACCTGCACAAGTCTTTAGGGAGTAGGGGAAGCTAGAACCGGTAATGCCAAAGGTGTCAAAGAATGTAGATCTGGCTAGAGATGAGTTACTTTGATCGTCTAGGAGTGCATACATCTTAACAGCTTTGTTTTTGTGGCCCTTCGGATACACTTGAACAAAACAGACTTTTGAACAGGACCTTCCACCTGCAGGATTATTATTATTATACAGTATTTATATAGCACCAAAAGGTTTGCTCAGCGCTGTACATTATAGTGGGAGACAGTACATTAGACAATACAGTAACAATACAATACACGAGGGGTTCGAGGGCCCTGCTCCTTGGAGCTTACAATCTAGGAGGGAAGGTATAGTGGTACAGGAGGAAATGGCTGTGGGGGATGGAGTGGTTGGAGGAGTGGAGGAGATCGGCCGTTAGGTGAGGGTGGTGTAGGCTTCCCTGAAGAGATGGGTTTTCAGGGTGCGCCTAAAGGTGAGGAGGGTAGGTGACAGTCTGATGGATTGGGGTAGTGAGTTCCAGAGGATGGTGGAAGACCTGGAGAAGTCCTGGAGTCGGGCATGGGAGGAGGAGACCAGGGAGCTAGAGAGTAGGAGGTCTTGTGAGGAGCGAAGAGTACGTGTTGGGTGGTATTTGGATATCAGGTCGATGAGGTAGTTTGGGACAGTATTATGAATAGCTTTGTACGTCAATGTTAGTAGTTTGAATTTTATGCGTTGGGCCAGTGGAGGGAATGACAGAGGGGGGTGGCGGTTGGTAAGATGGATGAGTCTGGACGCAGAGTTCAGGATAGACTGAAGCGGGGATAGTCTGTGATGAGGTAAGCCAAAGAGGAGGGAGTTACGGTAGTCGAGTCGTGATATAATGAGGGAGTGAATGAGTTGTTTATTAGTGTCTGGGGTTAAGAACGAACGTATTTTGGAGATGTTGTAGAGGTGGAGCCTGCATGAATTTGCCAGCGATTGGACATGGGGCTGGAAGGACAGATTGGAGTCTAGAGTGACGCCTAGAACTTTGGCTTTGGCTTGCGGGGTGAGACTGATGGTGGCGTTATTGGTCGTGATGGAGAGTATGGGGGGGAAGCACAGTCTGGGGGGAAAACTAGGAGCTCGGTTTTGGAAAGATTTAATTTGAGGAAGTGGAGTGACATCCAGTCTGATATGTCGTTCAGTAGGCAGGTGATTTGGGCGGAGACTGAAGGGGTGAGGTGAGGGGTCTAGAGGTAGATTTGCGTGTCATCGGCATAGAGGTGGTAGTTGAAGGCGTGGAAGTGTATCAGTTGACCAAAGGAGGAGGTGTAAATGAAGAAGAGAAGGGGCCCGAGTACAGAGCCTTGGGGGACCCCAACAGAGAGGGGGAGAGAGGGGGAGGTGGCAGTGTTATAGGTAACACTGAAGGAGCGCTGGGATAGATAGGAGGAGAGCCAGGAGAGAGCGGAGTCTCTGATGCCAAGGGAGTATAGTTTTTTAAGGAGGAGGGGATGGTCAACTGTGTCGAAAGCCGTGGAGGGGTCAAGGAGTAGGAGGACTGAGTAGTGGCCATTAGCTTTGGCAGTTAGCAGGTTGTTGGTGAGTTTGAGTAGGGCGGATTCCATGGAGTGTAGGGGACAGAAGCCAGACTGTAGGGGATCAAGGAGGTTGTTGTCTTTGAGGTGGGAGCTTAGGCGATTATAGACTAAGCGCTCAAGGAGTTTGGATGTAAATAGCAGCAGGGAGATGGGTCTAAAGTTATTAAGGTCGTGGGTTTTTTGAGTATGGGAGTGATGTGCGCGTGCTTTAGGGGGGAGGGGAATGCGCCAGCAGAGAGGGAGAGATTGAAGATGTGGGTGAGGGAGCGTAGAATGGAGGAGGAGGGTGACCGTAGGGGTTGTGTGGGGACAGAATCAAGGGGGCAGGTGGCGAGGCAGGCTTCGGCGAAGACCTTAGTGACCTCTTCAGTGGTAGCAAGGTCGAAGGAGTGGAGTGTTGGGGGTGTTTAGTGTGCGGGATGTTAGGTGGGGTGGGGGTCTGGGCAGTTGTGAGGTCAGAGGAGGGGAGTGTTGTGGGGGTTATCATGGGAGGGAGGCTAGGTGGGATGGATGACTGAGCATTGGCGATGTCCCTACGAATTGCGTCGATCTTGTTTTGGAAGTGGTTAGCAATCTCGTGGGCAGTGAGTGAGGTACTGGGTGGAGGTGGGGGGGAGAGAGTAGGGAGTTAAAAGTGGAGAAGAGCCGGTGAGGACTGGAGGAGAGGGTATTGATGAGGGTTATGAAGTAGGCTTGTTTGGCAGCATGGAGGGAGGAGGTGTAGGTGAGGAAGGCAGATTTGCATAGGGTGAACGCTTGTTGGGATCTGGCTTTGTGCCATAATCGCTCCAGCGCACGACTGCGTCGTTTAAGATTTTTGGTGTGGTCATTCTGCCAGGGTTGAAGCAGTCAGGGTCTAATGCTACGTGTGGTTAGGGGTGCTAAGGAGTCTAGGGCGGCTGGCAGCGAGTTGTTATAAGCAGTAGTGGCCAGGTCAGGGCAGGACAGTGGAAGGATACGGTCGTAAAGTCGGGCAGCTGCAAAGTGGAGAGGGGCAGGGTTCAGGTTGCGGAGGTTACAGCTGGTGATGGTTTGATGTTTGGGGGGGAGGTGTTTGAGGATGGGGAGATGGAGAACGTAATGAGGTTGTGGTCAGAGAGAGGGAAAGGGGTGTTTGTGAAGTTGTGGGAGAGATGAGAGAAAACAAGGTCCAGGGTGTTCCCGTCGGCGTGGGTGGAGGACTGTGTACACTGTGTGAGCGCAAAAGAAGAGATTAGGTGGAGGAGTTGGGATGTAGCCGGGTTATTGACGTTGATAGGGATGTTGAAGTCTCCAAGGATGGTGGTGGGTAGCTCTGAGGAGAGAAAGAAGGGTAGCCAGGCGGAGAAATCGTCGAGGAAGCGGGATACGGGTCCAGGAGGCCAATAGATTACTGCAATCCTCAGAGGGGTAGGAGAGAATAGCCATATGCAGTGGGCCTAAAAGAAGGAGAAGGATAGAGGGGGGGTTTGGGAGGACTTGGAAGGTGCTCAGCGGTGACAAGAGCATGGCGACCCCACCACCTCTACGACCACTCGGTCTGGGTGAATGGGTCCAGATGAGGCCTCCATAGGAGAGTGCCACAGGGGAGGTAGAGTCAGTGGCTTGGATCCAGGTTTCAGTGACCGCTAGGAGGTTGAGGGAGGGGGAGATAAAGAGGTCATGGATGGCGGTGAGCTTGTTGCAAACCAATCGGGCGTTTAGGAGTGCACACGAGAATGGAGGGGTGGTTGTGGGGAGCAGGGGGACAGGTATTAGGTTGAGGGGGTTGCAGCAGTTTGTGGAAGTAGGAGGGTGCCTAGTGCAGGATCTTTGCATACCTCGGAAACTGCTGAGGTGCTTGAACCAATTACTTTTTGCTCCCCCCGTGCTCGTTGGTATCGCTAGCTGGCTGGACGGACCAAGGAGCAGGGCTAGGATGAAGTGCTGAGTTGTGGTTTTTGCTGTCACACTCAGTGCATGATACACTAACCTTGCAGTCTCCAGAAAAAGGGTGATGTGGATGAGCAGCACTTGAAGCAGATGTGGTTCTCTCTTAGGAAAGCTTTGCGATCTTCTAGAGACATCTCACTGAAGGATCTGTATTTCAGGAGAGGATGTGGCTTCCTGTGTAGAGGACACTGCTTGCTAGGATCTCTGACTTTGTCCTCTGGGCGAGCGAAGTTGGATGACTTGTTGGAAAGATCTGTAGGAGAAACGTTAGTCTTGTGTACTGTCACCGGCATCCTGTGTTGTTTGAGGCTATGAGGCGTGGCTTGTGGCAGTGTAAAGTCAAAGCTGGGGTCGTTCAAGATCTTTGCTTGCTCTGAAACAAAGTCTTTAAACACTTCAAATGGTGGGAATGGTAGCTGGAACCTTTTCTTATGCTTGGAACCATATGTTACCCACTTCTGTTGTAAGTCATAAGGAAGCTTCAAAACTAAGGGTTTAATCCCTCTAGCTGCATCCAAGGCGGCGAGCCCTGGCAGGTCTCCTTCAGCTTTGGTAAATAGAAGTTCCTCTAGCAAGTCAGCTAGCTCTCTGAGTTTATGATAGCTCTTGCTTGGTATTCTGGGAAAGTCATCAATCCTCTTAAACAGTACGTTCTCTATCGCCTCTGTTGAGCCATAGCACTCTTCTAATCTGCTCCAGGTCTTTTTGAGCCCAGTCTTTGGATTTTTTATGTTAATGTTCCTGATCCTACTAGCGTGTTCAGCAGAGTCTTTCCCACGCCATTGGACTAGGAGGTCTATCTCCTCGGTGTGGGACACATCTAGCTTGGTTGGCATTAGAGCACATTACAGCTTGGTTGGCATTAGAGCATGATGGCAATTCACTGCTGCAATGAGAGTGTGGTGTGCGATCGTACCTGTTGAGAGGTTCAACATTGGGTTGACCTGTCTCATACCGGTTTGGGGTAGAAGGGTTGTTCTGACACTGGTATGGAGGTTGAGAGTCATGGTGTGCAGAGAAGTAGGCTTGATCTGTTACCTTCTGATGAGAGTTCTCTCGCTTGCAGCACTGAGGAATTTGGTTGTTTTTATGTTG
The DNA here is from genome assembly GCF_062004578.1 of Staurois parvus. Taxonomy (NCBI): domain Eukaryota; kingdom Metazoa; phylum Chordata; class Amphibia; order Anura; family Ranidae; genus Staurois; species Staurois parvus. Next base: position 15,157,394 of record NW_028318039.1, on the reverse strand, counting down.
TTACTTGCATTGTCTGGCTTGTTTCCCTGAGGACAGTTTGTGTTTCCTGTGGGAAGGGAATGTCACAGGTCTGAAGTGTTGGTCCAAGTACTCTGAAGTGCCTTGCGAGGGATCTGGCTCTCCTTGATCGGGACAAAGAACATTGCTGCGTTCGCTGCGTTCACTACTGAGTTTTATGGCTGCTTCTAGGGTTTCTGCTTCAACCGTGGCAGCTGCAGTGAGCTTCTCCAGCTTCACTTCTAGGTGTGCCTTTTCTAACTTCAACTGCAATTCTTGTGTGATGAAGGCAGCCCGTGTTTTTGCTGCTTCGGCTTTTGCGCGGGTGATGGTGGCCGCGTCACTGGCTGACACGACTTGCCGGAACCGAAAACTTGTGATCTCATTTTGCGTGAGGATGAGTGGCTGCGTGACATGGCTGCTTAACTGTGTAGCAACTTGTAGGAGCTGTATGCATGTGGCTGCAGTCTCACTGTGTTGCTTGGCTGTATGGAAGTGGCTGTAAAGTTGATTGCAGCTCTCTGCAGACTGTAGCTCTTCTGTATAGCCAATCCTTTTCTCACTCTGCCCAACCGGAGTTTTACTGTCCTGAACTTGCTCCCCGTACTCCCGAGTCTATGGGAAGCTATTCAAGCAGATAACCTTCTTTGCACTAGCCGGAGTTTTACTTGTCTGTACTTTATTGGCACGTTGCAGATAAATGGTAAAACTATAAAAAAGAAGATAACATACAATCACTATACAATAAACATCACAAACAAATGACACTCAATATAGCTAAGATCCTCTACTGTACAAACTTAGCTACCTACAGAAGGGAAAAATGGACATCAATTACCTCCGATGCCATCAGATGGAAAGAGATACAGTTTGGTGCTTCTCTCATGTAGAGAATCATGGCTCCTATGAGGTGGTTTACTTCCTGTCTTGTGGGAGGAGCCATGACCTCTACATCACATCCTGGCCTAACTAAACAACATAGCTCTGAAGTTTAGCCAGTAGGTTGCACAAGAGAATGGACAACCAATCTGCGAACAAACATGACCTCAATCAAATGCAAAACAACATAACTACTACATAGGTCAATCTTGACCTTGAAGTCCTCAGAAGGGAATGTATTCTGGGGACAGGACAGGTTTTTTTTTTTTACACAAAGGTGTCAATTTAATAAGATATTTCTCACACACAGCAAAGGCATACTTAGAATTATACCCTAAAACACAAACAAACACTACTCCTCTACTACCGCGTCCTCCTGAGTATGTTACCACATATGTGAGACTTTTTCAACATCTGGACTGATTATGTACCAAACATTGTATCTTGTGTATCACATAAATCAACCAATTGTGTCAAATGGTCAGCAATGGTCACCTCTGTACAAGTTTTTAGGAAATATATCTTAGTATAGCATCTTTCATAGCAGCCCCAGTTCCTATAAGCCAAGCAAACCTACTGGCTGCCCCCCAGGAATGCCATGTTCACTAGCCAGGAAGTACAGGAGGCTGAAAAACATAGTTCCTGTGGTCCCAGGAGTGCAGTTGGATTGCTGGGATTGGAGTCTCACAGGAACATAGTAGGATGTGCAGATGGGTCATTTAAGGTACAGGCAGAGACATGATCAGCAAACAGGCAAAGGAGTGGTCCGGGCAACAAGCAGAAATGTGGTCAATAAACAAGCCAGAATGGGGTGAGGGGCCAGAACATGGCGCCGCTGGAGTAGATTGCAGCTCGGATCCCAGACTGTATGCTGCCACTATCGTGTTCCCTCTGAAGTGGGAAGGCTGTCCTGGATCCCTTTATGATCCCAGCTGGTCCCAGATGGGATCGAGTGCTGGAGATGAGGAGGTGACAGCTGCAAAGCTGCTGAGTTGCAGAACCGGGACTGAGGAGAGAGGTGCCCGTCTGGATGGATCTGGAGTATAACAGACTGTGTAAAGGTAGCTGCAGCAACTGTAAGAGGGGAATTTCTATCCCTAAAGACACCGGGACCAGTGAGCAGGAGAGTTCGGAAGGTGGAGGCGGTCTGGGAGATTGCGCTTAGACACCTGGGTGAGTCCCAAAAAGTAAGACCCGGCGGATGAGCAGAGGGTCGAGCACAGGAGATGAGTCTCCCCCCTACTCCCAGGTAATCATCACCGGGGGACTGGAGACCCTGAAACCTCTCACTGAGACCTATTGGAATGTCCCCCCCACAGGAATAAGGATTGGAGACCTTTCGAACCCAGGAGAGCAATATAAGGCGTTATAAAAGTGTTATAAGAGGCTGCCTATATACCTGGAGCATGGTTGGGGATGGTGAGTTACTCTGCCTCACAAGATATTTAAACAGTTATTAATATGGAAGGTCTGGCAGTGAAAACTGTGAACCTGGAACAGTGGGGGGGCAGGGAAATTATACATATCGGGAGTTCTCGGTGAGAGGCAGAACTGTTCTATGTCTCGTTATTTCTAAAATCGCCTGGCTGGAGCCATAGATTGTATAAAAACAAAAAATAGTATAAATAAGAACGAAAGAGGTATGAAGAGCAAATCAGCGAAAGGGGGGGGGGGATCGAAGACACCCCAACAGAGTGCAAATGTTAGCACAATTAAAAAATACATTCATCCACAGGAAAATAGCCCAGATAAACGAATATGGGATAAAAAGAAAGAAGGAAGTAGAAACTTAGTTGGAGATCAACCTAAACTGTCATTTGGGGCTCAGCCGGAGAAACAGACTAATGAATCGATAACTGCAAACAGCGAACTGGCAGTAAGTACCAAGGAACATCAAGGAATTTCGTTACAATTACCCACAAAGAACGAGATAGCGGAAATGTTTGCAAAACTGGAGCTATCCATGAAAAATTAGATGGGGGGGCTACACAACGACTTAGGTCAAATACTATGGTGAGTGGAAGAGGCAGAAGAGAATATGGAAGCACAAGCCCAATTAATTGATAAGTTAGAGAAGCATGTGGAGGAGTTGCGTAAGGGAACAGATCAGAGAATGCTCTCATATAAATTAGAGGATCAAGAGAACCATGACAGAAGAAGTAATTTAAGGATCTGGAGACTGCCAGAAGAAGAACAAGGAGAGGACTTATGTGATAAAATAAAGAGAGTGTTTATTCCATTATTAGACCAGTGACTGAGCACCTGAAAGTTGAAAGAGTGCACAGGGTCAGGCGTCCACAAGGAGTGTCGGTGGAAAGTCCCAGAGATGTGATAGACAGAGAAAAAATCTGGAAAAGTCTACGTAATACTTTCATAAATAAAATATGAGGAGACAAAGTTGGATATACAGTATTTGCTGATATTGCACCAGAGATCTTAGCCAGAAGAAGGATGTTGAAACCGTTGTTAGATCGAATGAGAGAAAGAAAAGTTCAATATAACTGGGGCTTTCCAGCATGCCTGATTGGATGGAAAGATGGAAGATCTGCAAGGCTGAGTTTCCCAGAAGATCTGAGTGACTTTTGTGAAAAATTAGATTTGCAGAAAATAGACCTTGAAGGGTGGTCAGAGAGATCTCCAAAGAGTGGAGGGCAGAGGATGGAAGGGTGGCAGTGGGTGTCTGGGATGAGATAGTAGGGTGGGGTTGATTGGCGAGGGGGCGGGGATGGAGACAGGGGAGACGGGAAGAGTTCCTTTTTTTTTTTTCCTCCTCTCTCCCCACCTTGGCCCCACCCCTCATTCCTCCCAGTCAGCTCTCCCCCATCTGTTTTTGTCTCCTCCGCCCTCAACCCTTTTCCTCCCCAATGTATGATCTGGGGGGGAGGGGTGGGGGGAATTTTGATGTGGTAGGTTGCCCGGAAGCCAAACTCATGGCCAAACTCCAAAATAACTTATGGTATGAACTAAAGATCAGAGTTGGCGTGTGTGTTTCGAGTCTCACCCTAAAATAGGAATAGCGAGTGGGGAAAACCCACGACAGATTCCAGGGCAATATGTAGGATAGGGGGGGTTTTAGGGGTAAGATAATTAGGGGGAGGGGAGGGTGGGTAAGGGGATGTTATAGTTGGAGAAGGGAGAACGTCCATATCCTAAACTGTCTGTATCTGTTTTCTCCTGAAGGAAAGCCAGTAGGTTAATGTAACTATAGCAGAAATTTGTGTGATTAAGTTTATGATCTACAATGTGACAGGGCTGAACTCCCTGATAAAAAGATATAAGATACTCAGGGAAATCCATCAATACTCTATCGAAGTGGTGTTTCTGCAAGAAACACATTTAATCCACGATACAAATGTTAAATTATATTCAAAGTATTATCAGTGTGGTATTCTGCTGACTCACCAGCTAAAGGGGCCAAAAGGAGTATTAGTTGGGTTCTCAAAAAACATCAATTTTTTCCTAGAAGGTAGATTGGAAGATCCAGAAGGTTGGTTTCTAATTTTGAGGGGAAAATTACAAGGATTGGAATATACACTATCTAACATTTATTGCCCAAACAAAAAGCCAGTGATATTCTTAGATGGGGTGTTAAGGAAACTCTGAATTTAAAAAGGGAAGTCTGGTCGTGGCTGGAGATTTCAATCTGTGTTTGGATCCTCAGTTGGATGCATCATCATGTACACAGGTAGGAAATTGAAATTATTGAAGAGGTTATTACATAAATATCAATTGGTGGATGCTTGGAGAGTGAAACATCCAAGAGAAAGAGATTATACCTTCTTCTCTCATGTGCATGGTTCGTATTCAATACTGGACTATATAATGATAGAGCATAGACAGTTGGAGTCATTGGTTAGTTCCAACATTTCTGATAATGCTCCTGTCATGATAAGACTACAAGTAGCAGAAGGCCAGGATAAAACAACTATATGGAGATTAAATGAAACGATCATACAGGACCCCAAAGTAAAGAAAAGGTTAAAGCTGGAAATTGAACCATTTTTCAAGCTCAATGAGACTAATGAGGTTTCAGTGGCAACAGTCTGGGAGGCACATAAAGCATACAGTTGCAAGAAAAAGTATGTGAACCCCTTGGGATTACGTGGAGTTTTGCATGAATTGGGCATAAAATGTGCTCTGAACGTCACAACAATAGAAGAACATAGTCTGCTGAACATAATACTACACAAACATTAGATGTTGCCATGGTTTAATTGCACATAACATGTAAACATTCACAGTGCAGGGAGGAAAAAGTATGTGAACCTTTGGACTTAATAACTGATGACCTTCCTTTGGCAGCAATAACCTCAACCAAACGTTTCCTGTAGTTGCAGATCAGACCTGCACAATGATCTGGAGTAATTTTGGACCACTCCTCTTCACAAAACTCAGTGTAGCAATATTCTTGGGATGTCTGGTGTGAATCGCTCTCTTAAGGTCATGCCACAGCATTTCAATCAAGTTGAGGTCAGGACTTTGACTGGGCCACTCCAGAAGGCGTATTCTGTGCTGTTGCAGCCATTGTTTTGTTGGATTACTTGTATGCTTTGGGTCATTGTCCTGTTGCATCACCCATCCTCTGCGGAGCTTCAATTGGCGGACAGATGGTCGTACATTTTCCTGCGAAATGTCTTGATAAACTCTGGAATTCATTTTCCCATCAATGACAACAATCCGTCCAGGCCCTGAGGCAGCAAAGCAGCCCCAAACCATGATGCTCCCTCCGCCATGTTTTACAGTGGGGATGAGGTTTTGATGTTGGTGTGCTGTGCCTTTTTTTCTACACACATAGTGTTGTGTGTTCTTCCCAAACAACTCAATCTTGGTTTCATCTGTCCACAGTATATTTTGTCAGTAGTGCTGTGGAACATCCAGGTGCTCTTTTGCAAACTTCAAACGTGCTGCAATATTCTTTTTGGACAGCAATGGCTTCTTCCGTGGTGTTCTCCCATGTACTCCATTCTTGTTTAATGTTTTCCTTATTGTAGATGTGTCAACAAAAATGTTAGCATGTGCCAGAGATTTCTATAGGTCTGTAGCTGACACTCTGGGATTCTTCTTTACCTCATGCAGCATTCTGCGCTGTGCTCTTGCAGTCATTTTTACAGGACGACCACGCCTAGGGAGAGTAGCAACAGTGCTAAACTTTCTCCATTTGTAGACAGTCTGTCTTATCATGTAAATAAAAGTGCAGCGCTAGAAAAATAACAAAAAATCAAAAATCAACGCACATAAAGTCAATAAAAATAAGTCCACAAAAAAGGGGGGAGGGGGGGGGGGGAGGGAGGGGAAAGGCCCTAGGCCAAAAAAAGTCTCAAAAAAGAAGGACGACTTCAAATGCCCATACACACTGATCAGAGGTGTATGCACTGTGGTAGAGATGGAGTTGAAGATGTAGTCAGGGAACAGAGGTAGATGTAATCCCCTGGATCAGTGAAGATCCCCAGATCAAGGAAGCACACGTTCCACAAGACAGCAAGGAAGCAGTCACAGCTCCACCAAAGAATACCACCACTCCTTCACTTCATATCAGCGGCATCTAGGAGGAGATACTCCTCATGAAAAGAAAAGCCCATGGTAAGATATAATAAAAAGCATTTAATGAAATAAAACAGGATGCATCCAGAGTAAGTATATGAAAATGCACACCGCTAGCAAATAAACATGAAAGCTAGCAGTGAAGGCGGAACAAGACTAACCGTCCTGTCAGATGTAGTGGCCGCCGGAGCTCCCCAATGCTCCGACGGCGTGGCGTCAAGGCGTGCGCAGGTTCCTCCTTACGCGTTACGTGCCAAGCACATCCTCAGAGGAAAGAACCGGTTAGCTCTGGGAGAAGTCATTAAGCTAGGGCCTCACATACTTTTTCCTCCCTGCACTATGAATGTTTACATGTTATGTGCAATTAAACCATGGCAACATCGAATGTTTGTGTACTATTATGTTCAGCAGACTGTGTTCTTCTATTGTGACTTAGATGACGTTCAGAGCACATTTTATGCCCAATTCATGCAAAACTCCACGTAACCCGAAGGGGTTCACATACTTTTTCTTGCAACTGTACATTAGGGTAATATTGATATCCATAGGAACAGAAAAAAAGAAGGAACAAAAAAAAAATAAAGATGGTGACAGAAGAGCTTTATAAGCTGGAACAGCTACATAAAAAAAAGACAGGAATGGAAGTATATCAGAAGAGAATTTTTAAGAGAGATGAGTTAAAAGATCTTATGGAACAAGAATCAAGGAGGATACTTAATGGGGTCTCAAAGGAAAGACACCAGTGAGGGAATAGACCTGAAAATTACTTAATGAGAAGGTTAAAGTGTAAGAAATCTAAAAATTTCATAGAAAATGTTAGAGATGGGAAAGTTGAAATAGTGTACGCTACTTCTGATATTGCTAATAGGTTTCAAAAATATTATAGTGAACTTTATGATTTGAGATGTAGAAATTAAAGGGACATGGAGATGGAAAAAAAAGAATTAGGCAGAAATATTTAAGTGAGATAAATTGGTGTAAAATATTTAAGTGAGGTTAACTGGTGTAAAGGTGGTCACAGACACCGTAACTGGTGTGACGGTTATCAGGGACACCATGACTGGTGTAGCAGTGGTCACGAACACCGGAACTGATGTGATGGTGATCATGGACACTGTAACTGGTGTGGCGGCGATAAGGGAAAATTTGAGTGGATGGCAGTGAGTTTGGACAATGACTGGTGATAGTGAGTTAAAAAGAACATTTTTTTTTTAACATTTCTCATTTTTGTTTTATTTTTACATGCTGTCACCCTAGCAGTACAGCGTCTCCATAATGACACTACTACTCTGAGGGGGGTGATTAGGATTTGTTTTTATGCTGTGCTTGCTTTTGCAGCCATGATGGCTGCAAAAGCAGTCATTTTTCACTCTCTCCAGCTGCATTCCTGCAGTCATTGAGAAATACTGTGATAGCTGTGATTGGCCTCAGCTATCACATGGCACAGGTTGCTGTGAATGGCCCTGTACTGTGTGATTCCTGTGACTGTGCTGGGTACAGCGATCAGTGTTTGGCACTCCCTGCGTACATCCACCCTAATCGGCACTGCTCCCGTCCAGCTGTTTATATACTTTAGCTGAACAGGAAGTGGTTAAAATTAAAATAAAACTACACAGTTTTAAGGAGAAAAGCTGATAACACTAAGCACTAATAGCTATGGAATTTGCCTCTAGCCCTACTCTAAATGAGTGTTTCAATTTGTTATTTTCTGTATGTGCCATGTTGCTTATTAATAGGAGTAGGGATTGTAGCAATCATGCACACAGAGATGGACGCGGTCATCCATTTTGCTCCAAACCCCTCCATATTGTATCTCTCTCTCCCAAATCAGATTTCTCTGACATCCCCCTCCCTCTCTGTTGAGTGACATGTGGTCTGTTTGTTGCAGAGATCACAGGCAGCAAACTCATTGGGAGGGCGTCATGGCTATAAAACCTCCAGCCGAGCTGGTGCCTAGATGCCTGTTAGCTCGCAATCTTGGATATTGTAAGACCATAAACCTAGCCCTCACGGAGCTTCAAAAGACATGGCAGGGAGTCGTAAAACAGACTTACATTTTAAAACCCAGTTTTCCATATAATTTTATATCTCCAAATAGGAAATAATTACACAAACATGGAGCACATATTCGGATGGCTCACTTTAAGACAAGTGGCCTGGTATATTACACCCCCTAGCTGGCATATACAGGAGAGCAGAAAATTATATCTCTTTAACCATCCAAGCAGGTATCTCATATTTCATATGGAGACGTTCCGCAGAAGATTCTAGGTATTAATCTACTCGTGGATAGAATATTATATGTACCTAGGAAAAGTTATTAGCCATAGTATAATTTGTGAAGGCTTTGGTCATAGCCTGAGCCCCCTGCCTACACAACCCCCTCCCCAAATTAGGCCATTGGTTCTCTGCTTCAGGGAGACGCCCTGCTGAGTTCCTAGATAAAGGCTGTGGTACTTGAAGTAAAGCTAAGCTGAGTTGAGTAAAGTTGAAGAATCTCCCTTTTTACATCGGAACTAACTTTGGGAGATAAGACCCTTTTGGCTCTGAAACCTGATCTGCTTAACCCAAGGTGAATGGCAAGTACTTTATCCCTCTAAACTTCTTTCTGTTATCTCTTTGCTGTGCTATTGTTTTCTGTATATTTATATATATATATTGGCTACATCTTTTTCTGTAAATATTTTTATTGCACCCTTTTGACCTTTTAGTAATAAATCTTACTTTCTGAAAGTGTTGAACTGTTTCTAAAGCTCTTTAATGCAAACTAAGAATCCCTGTCTCTGAAGAGCGCTACTGTGTGTGTGTTTTAAACTTCGGTATATCTCTGCCTGCGGTGACAGTGGTATACCAACGATTATTCAAACATCATAGTGTTATTGCTGATATTGCCGAGTTTGCTCTTTCTCTGTACAAAAAGGAGGTGGTGGCAGTGTGAAGGGTTAATTGTGTAATTAACCTGACCCAGTAACAATCGCTCCCAGGCTGCCGGCACACAGGTTGTGTTCCATTAGCTGGAAAATCTTTGTGCAGGGTGCAGCTGGGCGTGGTGTTGTTACGCACGTGCGGTTTTAGATTGGCTAGTCCTTCGGTCACGAATTTGGTGAGAAGGGCTGGGGTCTGACGCCGCAATTGTCACAGGGATCACACTTGCAAAAGTGGTGGTATGTCATTAGTAGTCAACTAAGATCCCTATTTTTTTTAAATGGACTACATTTGCTAACTAAGTGCTGTGGAAATTGCTTTGAGCACCTGTGGTGAACTGCTATGTTGCTGCTTATAGACTGATAAGCTGCATGCCGAACCATTTTTTTACCCCTTTAGGTAGTATTTGTGAAACATTACCCACTAATGTAAGAAAAGGACCTATATAATCTATTAATTATAGTAGATATCACACTCTAAAAAAGATCCTCAATGCTGGAGAGGGACACACATTTTGATATATTTACCAATATAATGTTAGAGCAGGAATCTCCAATCTTTAGAGTCCCAGGGGCACATTGTATATTTTACAAATATTTGAAAAAATCAATTTTATAAATGAATGATTAAAATTTAAATGTATGAATAAACACACTCCAAGAAATATACTGACATCAGAGCTCCCCTTTCACATCAAGAGCCTCCCCTATTAGATTAGAGTACCCTTTCTCCCCTTCCATCAGGGTGCTCCATTCATATCTGAGCCCCTCAATCACATCATAAGCTGCCTTCATATCAGTGTCCCCCTTTCACATCAGAAGCCTTCTCATCACATCAGAGCCCCCCACACATTAGAAGCCCCTCATCACTAAGAGCCCCATTGCACATCAGAAACTTTCCCATCACATCAGAGCCCCCTTTTCACATCCAAAGCCCCTATCATATCAGAATTGCTGCAGGCTAGTAAAAAATCTTGTCTGTCAAATGTTACCCACGTCCCATAATTCAGAGACCCCTGTGTTAGAGCAGTGATATCATCCCCCTGGCATCCATAGCTCCATGACTTTGTAAGCTGTATGATATCTCCATCTGTGCTAAAGAGCTTGTATGGAGGCAGCTTCCCTGTCAGCTCCTGAGTCGCTGTTCCCATGGCTGTCTGTATACCTGAACAGTGGCTGCATCTGATTGCATACAGTCACTGTTCATCTGAATATTTTTATCTTGCTTTTTCAATTTTTAATTTGAAGCTTATCATGCCAGATGGCATGCAGGTCCTCTTTGAATTTTGAAGGGAGGCAGCTGAGAATCTAAACAGACCTTTACCAGGTTCTTCTTTAACTGCGATATTAAAAGCAGGTTACAGTTAGGTAACCCTTGATAAATATACCATGCGCTGGTGTTTGCATTGTATTTGTGTAACTGCATACATGGTAATTTTTTTCTGTTAAAAGAAACTGCCAACCCTTTTAATTTTTTTTTTATCAATCAACCATACTTTGTATCAAACACTAAAAAGGTAACCAATAACCACATATGATTAGAATTCATGCAGAGAAGTGGTTGGATTTGCATAGAGTTAGGTTTCCTGCTGTGCAATTACACCAAAGCTATCTCTAAGGGCGTTATAGATATGGTAAGGTGAAACAGAACTCTAGTCTTGAATTAGTGTGCTCATGTAAACGATCAGAGAGTGGAAACCTTCAAGCCCTCTATTCAGTTTGGTAAACACTTGCTTGTCTGTCACTTCCTTTTGTTTCCTATTAAAGTGCAGTTGCCACCTTATCTAGCAATAGCTCCTTTTAAAAAGTAATGTTCTTGCAAAGTAATCTTTCATCATCATGGCCAGCACAGCATTTATCTAGCAGTTAATGGTTAATTAATTTTGAAAATGTATATTACAACACAATAAAAAGACAGAAAAGCAGGAATGGACAATGAAGTTGAATGTCCCTTCTTCAAATTGACTCCTATTTAGTTCTTCCAATGTCATCCAAAACACAGATAACTTTTCTTTCATGAATTGTTCTCCTGAATGATTTATACATGTTGTGTTATCTGAGGCCTTTTGCAAGTTCCCTTGTGGATTCATCCAGCCATCAACTGCACAATTGTTAATTTTAACACTATAAAAGGTTCTGATGAGGGAGAGATAGGGCATTGGTAGAAGAATTAATTGAAATGTATCTTCCAATCGCACCAGGTCTTTACAAAAATGAAGTGTTTGGTTTTAAAGATGAAAAAAATTTCCATTTGTGAAGGCTGTGAGACTTTAGGGTGAGCTGACGAATAGATAAATTAATTGTTTCCTCTTTCTATCCATTATGGTGCTGTGCAGAAAACACCCTTGGGCAATCTTCTGTTCTAGGGCTAAAGCTAAGATATATTTAAAATATGTTAACGTTTAAAAAATAAAAATGACTATTATACCTAGAAAATCAATGTATTTCATTCCTTTTAAAGGAAAAGGGTTAATTTGGAGATTTAGACATTAACTCTACAGCACTGTTTGTTTTAATGACAAATTCAGCTCGATAACTAATGCATATATTTTTGTGATCCATCAACTTCTTTCTGCTGTACTATGTAGCTGCATTACACAAGGAAATTATTAACACTTATGACAGTATGCTGTTCTGTAGAATTCATGTTAGGTCTAGATGGGCGTTTTAGCCCCCAGGGGGTGTAGATATAATGCTAGCTACCTTCCTGTTTGTTCTTAAAGCAGAGATCCACTCACTCTGTAAAAAAAAATAAAAGTCATCAGCTACAAAAACTGTAGCTGCTGACTCTTAAAAAACAGCCACTCACCTGTCCCACGATCCTGTATTGCCCCCATGGCAGCCCGTTTCACTGGCCGTCCTGCATTCCAGGCATCGGCATCTTCAGTGTGGGCACCCGACTGTAACAGCTTGCAGCTTCACAGCTGAGCGCCCACTGCGCATGCGCGAGTGCCTCAACACGTCCTGAATGGCCCCGTCGTCTTCTGGGACCTATCACATGTCTCAGAAGACTTCGGGGAGGGTAGGAGGACAACTTCCGTTTCCGATCACCTAGGCGATTGCAGCGGAAGTGGGAGTGGGTACCTGTCAAATTCGGGTACGTATTCCCCCCTCCCCACTCCCCAGAGGTTTCAATCTTTAATGGGGAGCGGGGGACCAATCTTTAAAGCGGAACTTCCCCTTTTGGGTGGAACTCCGCTTTAAGGATGTTCGTCTCCTTTTTTATTATATCTGGTGTGTATCTGATATAATAAAAAAGGAGAAGATCATCCCTAAGGACAAACAGGAAGGTAGCCGGCATTATATCCATACCTCCTGGGGATAAAACACCCATCTAGATGTAACAACAACAAGGTCCATATCTTGAGGTGAAAGCATTGGAGAAACAGTGGTGGGACCCACTTGCATGCTGGTGGGGAGTTTTGTCCCTATTGTGCACAGAGAGGAGGAAAATATTGGTTGGAGATAGAAAATACGTTTGTGGAACTATACACATTGCAATGGAACTATAATTTTGTTTTTTTGTTCACACTTTCTATTAGATAATATTGTTTGTTATGCTTTGCTAGTTTTTTTTGCCTTCCTCTGGATCAACTGTGGGTATAGGTTTTTTTTTTTGTTTTTTTTTTATGGTTGAACTAGATGGACTTGTGTCTTTTTTCTGCCAGACTAACTATGTAGCTATATTTGTTTCACAGATTGTTGGCGTTTTGTTGTTTATGTCTATGATATATGTATATATGTATTTGAGTTCTATGTTGCATAAGTGAGATTGATATACATAGGAAGTGCCACATGTTCACTAACAATTATTTACTAGAGTTACTCTTTATCATAAATATAACAAATGTTATATCTATATATAATATATCTAATGTTTTTCTGTATCCTGTTGCTTTCTTGGTTGGTTAACCATTTTCCCTGCAAGTGGTAAGTAAACATACCCATTCACCATGTTAGTTCAAGTAAAGACATGGGTTAGGTATTGGTGATGCATTATCATTTAGTGTTTCGCAATCTTTTGGCATGTAAGAAATCTTATGACAGGAAAGCTCTTTCCTGGTTCGGGAGAATTAATACATTGAAAATGAAAGATTTTGAAGATTTATATATCTTTTCCAAATGGTTCCAGTATACAACCCAGGCTATTTTTTCTGTAAAATGCAGAGGGCCTTTACAGCTTTCATATGGGGGTCAAAATATCCCTGGTTAAATCATAAAGTGCTTTCTTTGCCTAAAAATGGAGGAGACGTGAATTCCTCAGATGCTGTTTTGTACTATCAAGTATCGGTCCTAAAAAGGATTCTAGATTGGTTCCACTATCACCAGGGAAAACTGTGGGTTCAGCTCGAACAATTGTTATCCTCGTTGGATCTACAAGCTCTTCCCTGGATTCCCCCCTTTCAGAGAAAGGTACCCTCCCAGTACTTACTAAACAGACACTGGGCCTATGGGATACCTTGGTAGAGCGTCTCCATATTTCCACCTATACTGGCTCTATGATGCCTCTGTTTGATAATCCATTATTACCATAGGGGTACATCATCATACTCTAGGTCCTTGGACTAAATTGACTGCTGCTTGCTTTTAATCCTGTCAGTTGACAGTTCCCTTCCCAATCCTATGGTTTCTATCTTGGATGTACATGGAACTGTAAGTTTTTTTTTGCAATAGTGAATTCATTTCTTGCTTCAATTGCAAACAAAAACCTATTTCCCATCCTGCTTCATTTGAAGATTTATTACTCATTGATTTGACCCAAGGCAAGCAATATTTTGTCCCTTCTTTCTCATCCAAACCTTCTGGCCTATACTGTCAAGTGGGAAGTGAGAGAATAAAAAACTCAAATTAGCGAGAAAGATTGGGAGAAAGCATTTATTCTGTCTCACAAGCTCTATAGGCAGCTGTAATGGTAATGCTGGGTGCAATAACTAAAAGCAAGTCATGTACACACACACACAATCGACAGGTAGTCACACACAGGTACTTTTAACCAGCATTTACACCATTAATTATTCTACGCATGTGAAAGACCCTCTACCAAATGAACACCTGCCCTGGCATATCATAGCATTCACCCAGCACTCAAAGAAATAACAGAATCTAACTGCAATATTCTTGCTCTGTCAAAACCTCCACTTTTATTATCACAAGACACACAGAAGGATATATCTTATAGTCATCACAATCTGCATAATAACACACACCAATAATAATGTGAGCATTACAGCATGAAATAGCCACATTATTTGACAGTCACAGCATAGCATTAATATATTACCAAAGTTATGTGAAGGCGGGATTCAGGGTCACGGGGAAGCCATAAATGCAACCAAGCAATGATCATATAGCCTTGGCAAGAGTCCCAGCGTCAGAGTGTCCCCTGTCACTAGGAGACTCCCAATCAATCCTGTTTAAACTCCCGGCTTTTAAACCATTTTCCTGGAAGCTTTCCTGAAGTCGGCGGGCACCACACCCACTCTAGGAGGAGCTAGCAGAAATGTTCCTGGAGGATAACAGTCACGCCCAGCCACCATATTGAATCAACATCCTTATCTAAAAGTCACACTTTTGCTTCAGATCAGCTTCTTATCTACACTGAACATCTTCTCATCTACCCTAAACCTAAAGATTGCTAACTTTTCAAGCAAGTAGACATATTTAAACAGGTTCTTATCCTTTAATGTGACATTACTAGATGTCATAAACATGTTCAATCCCACAAACAAGTTTTTATCTTGTTATAAGCAGTCTAATATCTTGTCACTCTGTTGCTTTAGCTTAGAGAAATGGCATCAATCATTTCTCATGCTCCTGGCATTTGGGAAGCAATGCATTAATGTAAAAATTACCCAAGAAACAAAGGGTCCAAGGCCAACACATTTCATAGGCATTACAACAGCACAACACAAGAGAAACACTTTAACATTCTGGCATGATACACTTTCTATCCACAAAGTTGTTGTCAATATCAGTATGATGCTCCATTATCCCTACAAATGGGATGTGTTCATTTAAATTTTTTGCCATATATGTTTCTTGTTTACTCTGTACCTTCATTATATATGGAACAAATATTCTGTATTGATGACATTTTTCACTAGAAATATTGAAATATAAAATTCTGTCATGATGGTACAGGTGTCCAGATACTCTACATTGTCAATATCCCTCTAGTTTATGTTGGTGGTGTGAGAGCCAAAAGGGTACTTTGCTTCATATATGGGCCGCATGCGCCCTGATTAAGAGGTTTTGGGCCTCTCCTTTGCAATTCTATTGTAGTGACAGGGACTTTAAACTTTAATACTTCTCTGATTACCTTATTGTCCATATTGCCAAGTCCAATTAGAACTGCAAAATGTGACATACTTTGACATTTTTTGACAGCAGCAAGAATAATAATCACTAGACATTGGAAATCATCATACTTTGGATGAATGGATACTGGAAATGTATTCGCTTATGGATTTGGAATATTTATCAGCAGTGGAGCATGATAGCCTGGATAAACATGTTGTGACCTGGGCTACTATGAATACATTTTGTAATACTAAAAAGTTTCATCTTTTTGTCTTAAGGTGGTTTTAGGTCACGGTGGAGAATGGGGGGAAGATTGGAGGGAAGGGGAAAAGAAAAAAAACTTTTCTTTTGCTCCCCCTTTTTTCCCTCTTTTCCCCATTCCCTTTTCTTTTTTCATGTGTTTTGGTTAGGTTTTTAATTTGAAGCTTAGTTAAGTTCATTCCCTTTTTTATGAGGTTTTGGGATCTGCATGGCACTCGTGGAGTGCTTGACAATCCCACTATTTATAAGTCTATATTCAGAACATAGGTGGCTACTTTGTGTATGTTAGGTATTGGAGTATTCCCAAATCCTTATATGTTACTATGAAATCTTTGGCATGTTAAAAGTTTCAAGAATATTGTACATAAGTGGGGAAAAGATACAATTTGGGACTACTCAAGCACTGTACTGAAGAAAACATTCATGATGTAAAGCAGAAATAGTGGCCACTCTATACTGCTCAGTAACCATATGGAAATGGACAATTATGAAGCCTTTCATCACTATCAACAAATGTCTGCTCAGGTGTGGTCAGAACATCTCCTTACTGGTGGTTAATGATTTCCATCTATTGTATTTGTGTGATAAAAATGTTTGTCAGTTCTCAAAACAAGTGGGGGTATTGTTCTTGTTTATCTCTTGTTAGTATAGTAATTATGAAGCCATTATTTGCCTGTCAGATAAATAGACCTAGTCATTCATTCTAGTTCCCTGAGACATTGAAGAGTGATTTTTCACTATCTTTAAGATGCTGAGTGGTATAATGGGAATACTATGCCCTGGGCTCAATACCACATGCAGAGATGCTACTGAGCAAAATAGAACTGACTGTTTCTACCATATTAGACTCAAGACAGCTCTGCCTAAGTAGGTGGACAGTATTCTGCAACTCCCAGAGTTTAGATGTGTTTATCCACTTTATTTCTATTTTGCAACTTTAAATGAGTCAATTACAGTAATGGGATTTATTTACTAAAGTGCAAAATCAGGCACACTTCTGCATAGAAACCAATCAGCTTCTAACGTCAGCTTGCTCAGTTAAGCTTTGGCAAAAAAACATGGAAGCTGATTGGTTTCTATGCAGAAGTTAGAGCGATTTTACACTCTACAGTAAATAAGCCTCAATGCGTCAGTTCACTTTCTTCTGTTTGGTTATTTTGGTTGCAGGTTTTCCAATTTTTCCATAGAAAAGCCAGTTGTCATGCTCTAGCCTGTAGTGTTCATTGAGGACTACCAGTGCAGGATGCTAAAAGATTGATTTTTATTAAGGGCAGTACTGATGCTATTTACAAACAGTAAGATTCTAGGAAGATCTTTTTCTTATCTGACATGTCTGATTGCTTTTAATAAATTTTGAACCAAAGTGCTGGTGTACTGTATATCTGCATTGTAAAGAACAACCAGAAATCACACAGAAAACTCCAGCCACAAATCTCTTCTTTGAGTGTTGAGTTCTCCAAGATTATCTTCTGTGGCTGTCGCATCTAATATTCTATAATATGTTGCAACTGTTTACCTTTTGCATCATTGCCTAACTATGGGGCAAATTATGAACTAAGGTGTCCGTTTATGAACGCTGCTCAGTTCTCCGGAATTATCGGAGAACACAGTTCTCCTGCAAATGCCTTTTATGAAGCGGTGTAGATCAGTTCTCTGAACAAAGGGAGAACGATCTACAAACGCTGGAAAACAGCTGCTTTTACTATAATCTCCCAAGATTACAGTAAAAGATTAGTTTACTAAGCAGAGGTAAATTATCGCTGCTTAGTTTGCAGTTCCTCCGATTCTCCAACTCTGGGCTGGAGAATCTGGAGGGAGAACACAGATCGCCAGTGAAGGGCTGAACATGTTCTCCGCTGATCTCCTGAGTGTCATAAACTGTGAATCACCAGAGAATAGCTGCGATCCTCTGAATCGCAGCTACTCTCTGTGTCATAAATGGACACCTAAATGCTTGATCTTAAGTTTAGCTTACACAGCTGCAACACACAGGTTTCACAGGGACAGGGAAACCAAAGACCTTTCAGATGATCTGAGCAGAGCAGCTTAATAATAGCAGCAATATTTGAATTCTGAGCTGTACATGTTTATCATTTATGTTAGTCTGAATCAGAGCAAATGACTTCTGTATGAACAAGTCACAGGAACTATACCATTCATAAATGAGCACCAATGTGTCATTCTTGTTAAAAACAAACTTTCTAAAAAAAGTTTAAATACGAACTTCCAAGAACTACAAAAGACCATTTTACTTCCATTTATTGGAGAAAGAGGCTTTAATAATGCTCCTTTGTATCACAGGTTGGAAGCCATATTACATGTCTCTTAATGGATTTGAAAGATTCTTACACGAGGAAACTATTAGGCAGAAATATAATTTCTTCAATACCCTTTATTCACATCTATTCTATGAGAATAGTCACTAACACAGACATTTCTCACATCATCAATGACATTTTTTCCAGTTGTTTTCTCCTTTTGTATTCAGTTACTGCTATTATAGTGGAATAATAATTGCTTTTCAATTAGGAGATGAATGTTAATATACAATATGCCGTGTTTTTTTTCTCCTTAAAGCCTACTCTACACTGGGCACATCTGTATGGGATAAAAGGGTGATCTTTCTCAATCAGTTTCTAAGATATAACAATAATGTATAATAAGACAACCTGATAAAATAATACATGGAACTCCAGAGTACTGCAAGCCTACAATGAATCCCTCTTATAACTTAAGTACAGCTCAAGTGGCTCACGAACACAAAAACACTCAGGCATAGCCACATCCCTGCTATAGTCTTGAAGACCTTGAATCATTGCTTGATGTTTGAAAAAAATGAGTTTAGATTTTGACAAAGGAGAATGAAATAAAGAAGCTGGAGATAGAATAAAATGTCTGACAATTGTGAATAAGAACAAAACAATACAGAAGATACTAGAATTACTTCTGCATCAGTCTTTTTTAGCCCAAGTAACAAAACAAACGAATGTCAAAATATGGTAAACAGACAGGAGAGGAAAAATTGTCAGGAAAAAAGTTTTTAAAAAATCAGAAAACCATACTCTAAAAAGCATGGGATTATAGTGAAAATTACATTTTAACAATACATTATTAAAAATCAGATGTAATCATTTTGTGCTACATTCGTATTTACAGTCAGGTTGAAAAACGACACAAGTCCATCAAGTTTAACCCATATAGGTAATAATATATGGCATATCTAAACTGAAGAACAAAAATGTAATATATTGCAGAGTACCAGTCCTTGGAGGTGCTGGCAAGTACATGTTTTGCAAGTACAGAAAATACTGTACCTGTTGATACCAGAAATGCTGTGTTTTTGTAACTCTCGGTGCATTGAACTGCAACCACTAACAATGTAATCAACCTTCTTTCTGGGAAGTTCAGAACACCTCCCCCATATTATGAAGATGAGGAGAAAGTGAGATGTTTGTAGTCCAAATCAGGAGAGCAGCCTGAGGTGATAAAGCTGCTTGTTCACAGATACCGTAGAACTGAAAATACAGAACTAGCAAAATCAACAGGTAGAAAAAAGCCTAAAAAACACCCAAATGCAGCCACCACATCTAAGGATTTTTAAGCAGGTGTCTACTGCATGTCGCATTTTGCGTATGTTAATTATTGTGGTGTTCTGATTATTACAGGGGTCATATTCTGTCTTTCTGGGATTTATTTATCTGCAGAGGCTGGTCCCAAAGAGAGGGTCCGATGGAAATAGAGCTCTGAGGACCTGCCGCTGTGACGTATTGTCTGCATAATTCCTCCCTCCAATGAGCCCATTCTCAGGGAAATCCAAGTTTCATGGACCTTTGTTGCTAAGAACTTATTCAACTCAGGTATGAGCCACATTATGTTGTTATGCACCTACTCTAAAATAACTGCTAGGAACAGTATTTGTGAACTTGTTCTTTATTCACGTGAATCAGTTGTCCTTGTCACTGAGAGAAGTGCTTAAACAAAGAACCAGTGTAACCTTGTTGTATCTGAAGAACCTTACATTGGGAGTTAAAGCCATTTAACACTCCTGGTTATGCAGCCTTGGGCTGCTGTGAGAACATTTGTACCAGGTATCCCCTGTGGTTGAGTACATTTAGAGAACACACACTTTAACCCTTAAGATTAGGATACAATCTTGAGTGATGGTGGCCAGTCTGAAGAGTCTGTGGTGGGAGACAGTGACCCTGCTGGGTGGGAGGACATTCGCATTTTATGTCCCACACCCTGTGGTGAGATGTTCATATTGGGACCCACAGAGGTGCAGGGTCCCAATATAGGTGATTTTGTACAAAGTGACTATAAAACATTTTAAACAAAGACTATGTACCTTATATTGAGATTTTTGAAGCACCCAGAACTACAATTAAGCACTGGACAGAATGAAAAGCTTTGGCAAAACCATTCTATGCATGAAGGTAAAAAACCTTCTGTGTGCATAGGCTCCCCTAGCTCCCCCTAATACTCACCTAAACCCCCTCTCGATCCAACAATGTGCACTGGAGTCTTGACTATCCCGGGTCTCCCTCCTCCCATTAGCTGAGACAGAAGCGGGAGCCATTAGCTCCCACTGCTGTCAATCACAGCCAGTGAGACAATGAGAAGAGAAAGGGGGCGGGGCCGAGCTGCAGCTCTATGTGTGAATGGACACATGGAGCGGCGTGTGCCCCCATAGCAAGCTGCTTGCTGTGGGGGCACCCGACAGGAATGAGGAGCCAGGCGAGCCTGCGGGGGACCTGAGAACAGTGCAAATCCACTGCACACCGCAGGTAAGTGTAACATGTTTGTTATTTTTTCTTTAAAAAAAATAAGCCTTTAGAATCACTTTAATTACATTACATTTCTTTTAAAGCCAGAGGGCAAATATGAACAAGAAGCAAAAAAAAAAAACACAACGAATCAGGAAGTAACCAGAAACCAACAGTTTAGACCAAATACCCAGGGGGCTGTATATTAAAAGGTTATGTGCTTCAAGAGGATTAATGAAATGTTATCTGCACGTCAAAAATGTGAAAGAAATATCACTCTCTGTGTCAAAATATTATCTGTATGTGCTGCACTAATAAATACCATGAGACCATGATGGACACTGCTTATACAGATTTTATGTAAGCTTCAGAGAAGTTGTGAAAGAGCATTATTGAAAGCACTACGCAATATGCTACATTCAAGCAGATGAGATCATTGAAGCCCTGCACACTGGCCTAAAAACTCTGCTTCTGCAGAGGTTTTGTGCTTTCCCTGTAGAAGCAGCTCAATGTTATCCTATGTGTCCATGCACCTTAGGACATTTCAGAGGCATATTTTAAGCTCAATGTTTAGAGGCAGGAAAAAAAAACCCTTCTGATTTGCATTTTTGATTGGAATTTTCTGGCAGAAAAACGCTAAACACTCCTAAATACGGCTGAACATTGTACAAAAATGCTCTATATGAGCATTTTTTTCCTGCCAAGGAAACTGGCATTTTTTGTACAATGATCCCATGGAGCCTAAATACTGGAGACTGATGCAAAGTTTAGGAGACACTACAGGGAAAGCACAAGATCTCATTTACGTATAATTGTGAATACTGTCTATTTATTGGGTGGGGTGAGCAAATTTCAACAGCAGTTAGGGGCTATTCACATTCGCTGTGGTAGGTAAGTGTTGGGTGGCTACTCCAGCATAGCCCCATTGTAAAGGAATTCCTACAAGGTGACTGGTGCATAGATCTGTGCATGCGCACATCGCTAATAGAAATGTGCATAGGTGCATGGCTAATTGAAATGAGCATGCGCGCATTCCTGTGTGCACATATGAACTGAATTTATTCTCTCTTCAGAAGATTAAGGGGGATATGATCAACGTGTATAAATACATCAGTGGTTCATATAGTGAACTCAGTGTAGAGTTATTCACCTTGAGGTCATCACAGAGGACAAGGGGGAACTCTACACGTCTGGAGGAAAAGAAATTAAATCTCCAAATACAGAAAGGTGTCTTCACAGTAAGAGCTGTGAAAATGTGGAATAGACTCCCTCAAGAGTTGATTCTGGCCAGCTCAGTGGATTGCTTTAAAAAAGGCCTGGATTATTTCTTGAATACACAGAATATAACTGGTTACCAACCATTTTATAGGTAAAGTTGATCCAGGGAATATCTGATTGCCTTTTGTGGGATCAGGGAGGAATATTTTCCCGTGCAAGAGCAAATTAGATCATGCTTTGCTATTTTTTTTGCCTTCCTCTGGATCAACTGTGGGTTTAGGATTATAACTTTTTTTATGGTTGAACTGCATTGACTTTTGTCTTTTTTCAGCCAGACTATGTAACTATATACATAGCCTGTGCAGAAAGCAGAGCTGTAGGTGGGACCAATCAGGCTCCACCCACTACAAGCTTCCTGAAGAAAAGTAGAGGAGTGGGGGAGACAAGATCAGTCATCCTGCAAAAGGAGAGAGAGCAGTGGTGACCGGCCTTTATTACAGGAAGCTCCTGCACAGAGGCAAAGTTTCACACTGTATTACTGCACAGATCTGGAAGAAATACACAAAGACATCAAGATTCAAGTAATAGTACACATGACTCTTGTCTTCAAACAAAGCTCCTATCTTGGAGTTCAGCTTTAAATTATATATAAATATCACTTTAGTGCCTTTTTAGGGCTTCTGTGGTACAAATTAATCTGAAGAGCTAATGTAGACTCACATGGAAGCAAAGGGGTCTGCATTTTTAAATGTGAAAATACTATGGTAGTGTGTCCGGCTCTCCACACTCAAAGCAAAGAAACCAAATTCATCTAGTCTCATTTCCATAATTCAGTATGGTAATTTAGTCTATTAATTTAACAATGTACATTAGCAGAAGGTAAATGAAAAAGCAGTGTAAATTTTTACTGAATTCTGAATTTAAAAATGATCCATCATAATAATATTTTACAGCACTGCTCATGATCAAATAAATAATTGTCGCTTTAAAATCTAATATATATTAACATTCCTAAGGGCAAGGCTGGAGTCAAGCTTATTGATGTTAGAAAAGTTTTATTAATCATTTTAGAGCTTGTGGTTTAACTGTTTAAAATCTATTAAAACTTAAAAGGCCCACTAAAATTCAGATATTATGTTTTACATAGGTAGTATTCCTAAAGATTAATGAAGTCAGTTGTCACAAATCTTTAACAAATTAACAGTAATGACTTGGAATATTTCTCAAGTATTGCAATGGTAATCATGAAGATTGCCCTTTATGGGTTTTATGCACATACACACACACATGGAATCTTTACATTTTTACAAACCTGAAATAGGTGGAGCTTACATACATTTACAGTGCAGACATGTAGTAATGGATGAACAATGTAGGGAAGAGCTATATTTTGCTTGGCTCTCTCTTTTGTTTTCTTTAAAAAAATAAGAGTCATCCATGAGAAGGAATGAGAGTCCTCTTTAATTTGGCCCAGATATAGTTCAAGTTCAAATTCCCTGAAAATTCCGTGCTAATTATTGCAAGTATTAATATTGCCAAAATAATACAGATTTTACAGCAGGAAAAACTTGTTCAAAATATGTCAAAACCTAATGTTTGAATAAAATCTGGAGATTTCACAAAAAAATGATAATGCATCATTGGTTGGGGTCATCACTGCATGTTTATTTACTTAACCACTTGCCTACCCCCTTTCTGCCCAGGCCAATTTTCAGCTTTCAGCGCTGTCGCACTTTGAATGACAATTGTGCAGTCATGCAACACTGTACCCATATGAAATTTTTATCCTTTTTTAGACATGTAGAGCTTTCTTTTGGTGGTATTTAATTACCACTGGGGTTTTTTTTTTGCTAAACAAACTAAAAAAGACTGAAAATAAAAGTTTTTTCTTAGTTTCTGTTATAACATTTTGTAAATAAGTAATTTTTCTCCTTCACTGATGTGAGCTAATGGGGCTGCAGTGATGGGCACTGATAGGTTGCACTGATGGGCACTGATAGGTAGCACTGATGAGGAAGCATTGGTAGGTGACACTGATGGGCATTGACAGGCATCACTGGTAGGCATTGACAGGCATCACTGATGGGCACTGAAAGGCAGCACTCATATATGGCACTGATAGGCTGCACTGATAGGTGGCACTGAATGGAACTCTTAGGCAGCACTGATGGCACTGATAGGCAGCACTGATGGGCACTGATAGAAGGCACTAACTGGCATTGATAGGCGTCACTGACTGGCAGATAGGCAGCACTGACTGGCACTGATAGTTGTCATTAAAAGGCAGCTCTGATGGACACTGATATGTGGCATTGATGGTCACTGGTAGGCACTGATATGTGGCATTGATGTGCACTGACAGGTGGCATTGATGGGCACTGACAGGTGGCACTCATGGGGCTACATTGATCATCACAGTCTCTAGGCAGAGGACTCTTCTTTTAGGCCTGCACCCAGGCCTCAGACAAACTGCTCCAGGCCTCAAACTATTCATAGGCTCTCCAGCCACCTACTGGACACACCTCCCTAGGGATTAGTTGGATCCCAAAAAATATTCAAGCTGCCTCCCTATCCTTCCTCCCACTGTGATTCTAGAACCCTCTAGAATGCAGGGGAGAATAATGAGACCAGCAGCCTGTGAAATATTGAGCAGACTGGAGTAATCAACCATTGCTCCACTGGCTAAATTTATCTAGCATCCTAAACCTAACTGGGAGAATGCTACAACGGCATTAATGATGGTGGTTTATTTATTTTTGTAGTATAAGAGATAATGGGCATTGATGAATATCAGCCTCTACCCTTTTGCAAGGTTCAGTCTGGTGTGCATTTTTTCATGTTGCATTGTTACATGTGTACACCTTGCTAATACTGGGTTGGACCCCCTTTTGTATTTAGAACTGCCTTAATTCTTCATGGCATAGATTCAACAAGGTGTTGGAAACATTTCTTTAGAGATTTTTGTCCATATTGACATGAGTTACTGTTGCCTTTCCATCATCTTGAACCAGTCTGCCCATTCTCTTCTGACCTCTGACATCAAGAAAGCATTTTCGTTCCCACAACTGTCGTTCACTGGATATTTTCTCTTTTTATGACCATTCTCTGTAAGCCTTAGAGATGGCTGTGCGTGAAAATCCCAGTAGATCAGCAGTTTTTTTTAATACTCAGCTTAGTCTGTCTGGCACCAACAACCATGCCATGTTCAAAGTCACTTAAATCCCCTTTCTTCCCCATTCTGATGCTCAGTTTGAACTTCAGCAAGTCATCTTCACCACGTCTAGATGCCTAAATGTATTGAGTTGCTGCCATGTGATTGGCTGATTAGAAATTTGTGTTACCATATGATTCCTCGTAAATTGCTGCCTGATTAGAGTTTAAGACCTTAAATGTATTGAGTCGCTCCCATGTGATTGGCTGATTAGCAATTTGTGTTGCCATGTGATTGACTGATTAGAAATTTGTGTTACCATGTGATTCCTCGTAAATTGCTGCCTGATTAGAGTTTAAGACCTTAAATGTATTGAGTCGCTCCCATGTGATTGGCTGATTAGCAATTTGTGTTGCCATGTGATTGACTGATTAGAAATTTGTGTTACCAAGCAATTGAACCTAATAAAGTGGCCAGTGAGTGTACAATGTAATTGAAAAGAATCAGAGCACGTACCTGCAATCTTGGTGCAAGCACTGTATGGCCAAAATGGCTAATAGTCACTGAACCTACAGTATACAATCATCCAGTTACAACAATACTATTGTAATGATCTATACTATGCCAAACATCTCCAAATATTATCAAATAATGTACCACTATAACTAGCTGGTGCCTGTTGAGAGGGCACAAAAATACCTAGATATTATTCTTGGTGATTATAATCTTTGCTCCTGTAGATACTTTAGTTTCCATTTCCACCATGCATACAATAAGATTTTATTTTAATGTAATCTAGAGTTATTTATTGTTTGAGTTTGTTAACAATGCATATTTTAGTGCTGTTGTATTTCAACACATGAATATAATAAGCACCCAAGCCATTAGAATTCCACGTGATGAGTTATATAATCAGTGTCAGTTTAGACAAGCTCTTCTTGTTTACTAACAGTTTACACAAAGATTGTGCTGTTAAGCATAATAAACACTCAAAACACATACTAGCCATGCATACAATATAGGAAGGCGCTCTGTAATAGGTGCCTGGCAACTTTTGACAGCTGAATGTGATGGAGAATTGGTGGCTGATGGCTGCACAAAGGAAAATGTCAGCTACCAAGTTAGAGTATGGAAACACTTCTACAGCACAAACAAAGCAATAAAAACACAGTGTGGATCTATAAATACAGCTTGTTGATAAGTCTATTGAGCCAGTGAGTCAGCTTTTCAGCCAGATACAATGATTAGCTGGAGATTGCTATCAAACTGTAACCGCTACTCAGGCTGTGATTCCTCGTAAATTGCTGCCTGATTAGAGTTTAAGATCTTATTTAATGGCCCTAATGATTTGTATGTATTTGTGTCTACAAATGCCAGTGGAAAACATTACTATTGTGTCTCATTATTCTCATTCACTAATTTATAAAAGCATCCTACACAGCTGGCAGAATGCATACAACTATTATGGAAAGTTATCTTATGATAGTTAATTACCCACAAGTGGTCTGAACCAGTGACCACAAAATGGTATGTTTTGCTTGATAGAGAATTAAAAGGCAAACCAACCCAAAACTGTTTCAGTGGAGGCATGTGCCAGGTAGGGCAAGTGTCAAGCAAGTGAAACAAAATGATTTGAGTCATGTTTTGATTCAATATTGCTGCTAAGTGGTTCAAGTTTGGAGGGCTTATTTTTTGTATGATATATGATGAGAATTAAGGTAGTTGTGTTTTGGTAAGTGACACTGAGTGGAGTAATATATCCCTATGCATACCTGGCAGGAAGTGCCATCTTGGGTCAAATAACCCCATGGGGGATACACAGGAATACTCCTTATTCATTTGCACACTGATGAATCACAGCTTTGATGGACTTTTTCATATACAATATTGTAAGTAAGATGACAGTAGTCCTAAGCATTTTCTTGTAATGTGGCAGATGTCCATTGTACATATCAGCTGAAGTTCCTGGTGACATGCCAGCAGTTCTCAACAAGTCCTTTTAGCAAAATAGCAACCTTAAGTAGTCTCTTATTGCATGTCATTAATCCCCTGAGGCTTCTTCTAATGGATCAGATGTCTACAGTGGTCTCCTTAGTATGTCAACAGTCCTCCAAAGTCTCATTTACCATACCCACAACTCTCAGAAGTCTTTTGTTGCATGTAAGTCACCCTGAGAAGTCTCTTGTAGCATGTCAGCCATTCTCAGAAATCTCTTGTAATGTGCCAGCAGCTCTTAGCCATCCATTGTAACCAAGCAGTTCACAAGAGTCTATGGTAATGTGCCAGCACTTGCTACCATTATTTCGTGCTTTGATAATGGTCTCTAATAGTTTTTTGTAACATGCCAATAGATTCCAGCAGTTTGGAATACAGAGGCTTTCTCATCACACAGTCACTGAGGTAACATAGGGTTTCAGGTAGTCTTGTGGGTTTCATCACCTGACATCATGTCAGGTTGATGTATTGGTACATAACATTTAAACCAGGGGATTAAGGAAAGAGTGCTCAATACAGGTCCACAAAAAGACCAATGCAGCTCTTTATTAGGTAAACTAAATTACACCTTGATTCTTCTGTCTCTCTAATTTTCCTTGACTGCAACTTCTCAGCAGAATTTTCAGTCCTGCAGGGACCCCAATGGGGCAAACCCCCAGTGACAGAATGCCTGACTAATAAACCTAACAAACAGAAAGCCTAACTAACAGCTACAGTGGATCTAAAACGTCTACACACCCCTGTTAAATGTCAGGTTTCTGTGATATAAAAAAATGAAACAAAGATAAATCATTTCAGAACTTTTTCCACCTTGAGCCCGGGTTCACACTGATGTGCTGTGGAATTCGCACTGGTTTCTGTGTGATTTCCGCACCGCATCATAATTACACCCCATTCATACCAACTGCTGCGGGGGTGTATTTTAAGTTAATGACATCCCAAAATCAGTTTGCAAAACATGGTGCGTTGTTCAGAAACAGATCACATGGGTGTGAACACCCATGTGATACGATTCTGGTGCGGACAAAAAAGGGTCCTGCAGTTCCTATGAGAATCACATGCGATGTGCCACACCACAGCAGTGTGAACATAGGCTTAATGTAACCTATAAACTGTACAACTCAGTAGAACAACAAACTGAAATCTTTTAGGTGGAGGGAAGTAAAAATAAAAAAACAAAATAATATGGTTGCATAAGTGTGCACACCCTTAAACTAATATTTTGTTGAAGAACCTTTTTATTTGATTACAGCACTCAGTCTTTTTTGGTATGAGTCTATCAGCATGGCACATCTTGACTTGGCAATATTTGCTCTCTCTTCCTTGCAAAAACACTCCAAATCTGTCAGATTGCGAGGGCATGTCCTGTGCACAGCCCTCTTCAGATCACCCCACAGATTTTTGATCAGATTCACGTCTGGGCTCTGCCTGGGCCATTCCAAAACTTTAATCTTCTTCTGGTGAAGCCATTCCTTTGTTGATTTGGAATGGATGGTTTGGGTCGTTGTCATGCTGAAAGATGAAGTTCCTTTTCATGTTCAGCTTTTTAGCAGAAGCCTGAAGGTTTTGTGCCAATATTGACTGGTATTTGGAACTGTTCATAATTCCCTCTTCCTTGGCTAAGTCCCCAGTTCCAGCTGAAGAAAAACAGCGCCAAAACATGATGCTGCCACCACCATGCTTCACTGTGGGTATGGTGTTCTTTTGGTGATGTGCAGTGTTGTTTTTGCGCCATACATCTTTTGGAATTATGGCCAAAAAGTTCGACCTTGGTTTCATCAGACCAGAACACATTTTCCCACATGCTTTTATGAGACTTTTTGCAAAATTTAGCCGGGCTTGGATGTTTTTCTTCGTCAGAAAAAGCTTCTGTCTTGCCACTCTACCCCATAGCCCGGACATCTAAAGAATATGGGAGATTGTTGTCACGTACCACACAGCCAGTACTTGTCAGATATTCCTGCAGCTCCTTAATGTTGCTGTAGGCCTCTTGGCTGCCTCCCAGGCCAGTTTTTTTCTCATCTTTTCATCAATTTTAGAGGGATGTCCAGTTTTTGGTAATGTTACTGTTGCACCATATTTTCTGCCCTTGATGATGACTGTCTTCACTGTGTTCCATGGTATATCTAATGCCTTGGAAATTCTTTTGTACCCTTCTCCTGACTGATACCTTTTAACAATGAGCTCCCTCTGATGCTTTGGAAGATCTCTGCAGACCATGGCTTTTGCTGTAGGATGCAACTAAGAAAATGTCAGGAAAGACCTACTAGAACAGCTGAACTTTTTGGGGTTAATCAGAGGCACTTTAAATTATGGCAGTTGTGTACTGACTCCTATTTAACATGATTTTGAATGTGATTCCTACATTCCCAGTTATAAGAGAGTGTGAACACATATGCAACAACATTATTTTAGTTTTTTTAGTTTGCTTCCCCCCTCCTAAAAGATTTCAGTTTGTTTTTCAATTGAGATGTACAGTTTATAGGTCACAAAGGTGGAAAAAGTTCTGAAATGATTTATCTTTGTCTAATTTTTTTACATCACAGAAACCTGACATTTTAACAGGGGCGTGTAGACTTTTTATATCCACTGTAGCTATATACAATTTATACAAAATGAGGAACACAAAGGGCTAGTCACACTAGATGCAGTTAAGTGTGCTTTTTTTCTGCAACAAAAATGCATGCACAGTGTTTTCCATGTATTCCAATGACCCTGGTTCACACTAGTGCAGTCAGTTCCCAGTGCAGAAAGAAAAGTAGAACATGCTGCATTTTTTCTGCACAAAACCATACCGGAACATGGCAAACTGCATCAAAACTGCAGCTGAACTGAGTGTGGTGTGAACTGTAAGCAAAAATTTATCCGGAATGCATTTTTGTAGTGTGAACTGGCCCAAAGAGTTTGAGTAAGTTGGCTGTTGGGGGATTTTATTTAGAAGAAAGGCTTAAAGAATACGTAAACCCAACATTTCATATTCCTGATATGTGCCTACTGTACCATGCACTTGAAAAAGTATTCTGTTCTCTTTGTGTTTGTGTAAAATCCTCTGCTTTCGTATGAAAAACTGAACACACTGGGCATGAGAGCACAGTGTGGTCAATTTTCATCCAATGATCAGGATTGTCCTGATCCACCCCCTTCCCTGGACAGCCATCCACTGGGAAGATCAATGTGTTACTGTTCCCCCCCTCCCCAGCTCTCTAAGCTCCTTATGCAGCTGAGAACAGAGGAAAGTTAAGGGTCTTAGTAGTGATTGATATCTATCTATATATATATATATATATATATATATATATATATATATATATATACATACATACATAAATGTTTTGCGTTTCATTTCTATTTAAAACTGAATAAGTTGTTTTATAAGGTGAGGGTATATGTATACTTTAATTCTCAGTTTTAGAGAATAAAAAAATTAATTTCAGTTCAGTGTAAACATTAGGGTGAGGAAAAGGATTAGTGTTACAATGACAATGTCAATAGTTAGTGATGGTTGATGTGGCCATAAGTTATAAAAGAAAAAATTTGATTTTCTGTGGGTACAGAAAAACCCCAAACCCAAATGTCTAGTGTCACTAAAAGTTGCTTACTTGCATCTTACTGCATATAGCCATACATTTAAAGCAAACATGACTAAACCTCTGATTGCTTAAAATGGATTTCAATGCCATTTGCTGCACAATGCTTAGATGGTCATTCATATGTGATAGATTTTGATAAATGAGCCTCAATTCATAAAGCTTTACACAAACAAAGATCTTTCTTTTCAGCCACGTAACCATAATTTGTAAATCAGAATTTTTAAGCTGGTATTTAAGATTTGTGAATTGAGCTTATAGTAATTTCCTCTTTTAAAATCATTTAGCAGTTTGCATTACCTAAATCATTCTGCTAAATCCATCTAACCTATATTATAACCATCACACTATTTTAAATAGCATCTAACACTATTACCTAACTTAATACATGAAAGTATGATTGCGTTTATTACATATTATTGATGAATGTACAGTATATCTGTTTTATTACCAACAGAGCTAAAGCTGAACACTAGGCATATACAAAAAAACACAAATGAATGCAGTTCTGTAATCATTTATTTTTTAATGTGAGCTGCAGGGCTGCTGTTTGAAATCATGGGGCCCTGTACAGCCTACCTGACAGGGCCCCCTTTAACCTCACCCTCGACCCCCTGGCCCCACCCCACGGCTCTTATCTCCTCTTCTAGACCTCTCCTCTCCTCCATCTCAGTACACAGTGCTCCTCTCCTCCACAGAAAATAATATACTGCAACTTACAGTAGGAGATCATGAACAGGCTTCTGATGATGCTGTGGGCATAAGCCTAGAGCTGTGTGCCCAACTCAATACAGTCCTGTCCTGCCCCCTCCTCATTCCACCCAGCCCCCTCCTCTGAACTATATGCAGGGAGAGCTTGGAGTGTGCCGCTGGGATCGCTGTCACTTCTGTGTTTATAAGTGACTGTACTGAGTGGCAATGCAAGGGGCCAGTGCAGAAGTTTCCAGCTAAAAAAAAGTCCTGTTACTAGTACATTATAAGCTGTGGGCTGGCTGGGCCCCCCTAGCAAAGAGAGGGGCCCAGGCCCCCTACAGGAAGCCCGGAGCTACCCCCTTATCGGCAGCCCTGGTGAGCAGTGTAAGTGTCTGAATTCAGTGCCGGGACAAGATCATCCAGTGCCCAGAGCAAAGAAGCCAAACTGCACCCCGTTCCTCCCCTGGTTCACGATGTGCAAGCTTAGAGGATCCTATGTCCAGCAGTCACTCGCTTGTCAAAATCACTGCCACTGCTCCTGTCAGCTTTGTAACAGAAAGAAGGAGCCCCCATCCCTACAGCAAACCATTTCGCCCAGGGCAGCCACCCCTTCCACCCACCCCTTGTCCTAGCACCATCTGAATTTGACTTGGTATCCGCCTCCAGCAGGCTCTATACAGCAGAGTTCAGAGTGGGAGGTGAAGAAGCAGAACAAGGAGCCAATTATATTGTACGTCATGTGCTACAAGAAGCATGCTTATAGGAGAAAGAAGAGTGACAGAAAGATGAGCTCATCAATATTTTGCTTCACTGCCAAGTCACAGGCTGGGGGTGTGTCCAGGACCACCTGGGTTTAGAGGAAACTAATGATGCTAGCTGTCATGTAACCCAGAAGACTAAGGACATCAAGTGGTGGACTGAAAATGAGAATTGCAGTACAAACTACTATTATGTTAAAATGGGCTATTGGTTTTTTACTTTTATTTTGGCTGGATTTCTACTCCTATATCAGTAGATGACAGTTTAAATGTCTGCTTTACCTAGATGACAAGTGATTTCTTTAGAGAAATGCTAGTCCCCTATTTCAAATGGAAAAGCTTTTTTTCCTGCTAAATGCAATCAATGTTAAGGTGACCTGCAGCCAGGCTATGTACACACTCAGAATTTCCATATTCTTGACAAAGAGTAAATGTGCTTTAAAAAAAAAACTATCTCTAATCTCTATAGCTATAGCTACTGTGGAATAATTCATCCTAAAAGATCACAACAGAGACTTTAAGTCCTTTCTAATAGCTTATCACTCCTGGGCTTTATTACATTAGAAGCTTGGAAGGCTGTCAAGTCTCTGCTGCCATATGAAGTGGAGAAAGATAGCCATTTCAGTGCTTCTTAATTGTGAAATGTATCTATTGTTGACCTTTTGTATGTCTGATGCTCCTTTATCAGTGATTTATCCACCTTACAAAAATTCTTTGGCATTGTTTCTTTTAATTAATTTCTATTCATTTACTTTGGAATTTGATATGGAAACAATCAAACATGTCACATAGGTTAAATGAATAACAGATTCCTATGTTTTCAAGGCTGCACATAGACCTTCTATTAATGACAGGTAAGCAATCTTTGCTGCTTTATTATATGCCATTTCTTTTCTTTCAGTATTGTCAGATGTTTATCAAGGCCAGGATACTTCTTCTCCTCCCAACAACCTCTAATTTATCAATGGAATAGCATGCACTGATGTATTGACAGACATTTAAAGTAAACTTGTGGACATTCACATATTTACACATTCTTATTAAGCTGCACATGGGCTTTAAAATAGCCCCTCAATTACCTCTATAGCCAAAGGTGCTGTAACACAAATCATCTTTAAGCACTTTAAGACCAGGCCTATTCTGACATTTCTCACATTTAAAAACATTTGTTTGCTAGAAAATTAGTTAGACTCACCAAACATAATATTTTTTGTTTAGCAGAGGCGCTAGAGCAGTGGTTTTCAAACTGTGGCCCAGAGGATGGATGTGGCCCCTTGCTTGTCTTTATCTGGCCCTTGGGTCCTTTTACTTCCTGACACAAGAAACTATTCCTCCCACTAACACCAACAATGGGGCATAATTCCTGCTACTGACATCAGCAAGGGGCACTATTCCTTCCACTGACACCAATGACGGGGCACTATTCATCTCATTGATACCAACAATGGGGAACTATTTCTTCCACTGACACCAACTATGGGGTATTATTCCTCTTACTGACACCAGCAATGGGGCACTATACCTCCCACTGATACCAACTATGGGGCACTAGTCCTTCCACTGACACCAACAAAGGGGCACTATTCCTTCTACTGACACAAACTATGGGGAAATAATTCTCCCACTGACAACAAGATGGAGCACTTTTTCTCCTACAGACATCAACCATGGGGCATTATTTCTCCCATTGACCCCAACAATGGGGCACTATTCCTCCTTCTAATACCCCAGATGCACTGTTTACTCCCACTGATGCCAGGAAAATTTCAGCTCCAAATGGCCGCAGTCCAGCCCCTCTAAAGTCTGATGGCCAGTAAACTGGCACTTTGTTCAAAAAGTTTGGAGACCCCTGTCCTAGAGAACAAAATGGTGGGTCGAGCATTTTTTTCTTTTTATGCCACGCAGTATTTGTGCAGATGTTCGTCACTTTTTTTTTTAATACACTTTAATGAATTTTAGTGCACAGAAACACAATATAATACCAATTTCTTGGTAAAATATAAAAGATGATGTTGCACTGAGTAAATAGATACCAAACATGTCAAGCTTTAAAATTGTGCAATCCGGAGGAACGGCAACAAACTATGGTACATTAAATTATCCATAGGAGATGTTTTGAAAGCCTTTACAGATTATCACTTTAGATTTACACAGGTCTGGTGCTAAAATTATTGCTCTCGATCTGATGTTCATAGCATAGTGGTGCAATCGCTGTTTACCTATGCAAGTGGGACAGACAAGTTTGTTTGCCATCAAGCATTGGGGGGGCGGGGGAGCTTTAACATTTTTTAAATGTTATTTATATTTAAATCAACTTTATTGCTATTACAAGGGACGAACAACATCCCTTGGTGAGCTGCATTTCCTTTAGACACCTCACTCGCCACAAGGAATAGCCTTTCATATAAATGAATGGCAAAATCATTTTAAGCAACTCAATCCCAATCGATGCTTCCATCCATGGACAATAATCTTGCACTGGACAGCTTTAATTGCTACAAACTCAAGAAAGAAAACAAAACAGTCCACACAGCATAATCCTTTATTTCTTCATTCCTGTTTAAAAATGCATAAATAAAATGCATATCACAAACCCATAAATCAGTGCAGGTACGCTTAAGGCTTGTATGTCCCCAGCAGTGCTTTAACCATCCACCAGGACCAACGTCACTTCCAGCCATAGCTCTGATATCACTTCGTATCGCCGTATAGTCACATCCCTGACATTTCCTCTTTCTGAATTCTTGTGAGGAGTCTCAAGGGAATGCGGCTCACCCCACCCTTCAGGTTTATTGTAAGAAATGGAAAGTTGGACAGTCACATTTGGATGAGGACACTTTATTCATCATTTGCGTTATTTTATCACCCAGGGGTGGAGGACTTTTGCTTTTTTCCTTTTTTTCTGTTGTTTGGTCATGGTTTTATGCTGTATAGCGTTGCTTGAGTGACTTGCATTTACTCCTTGTTTGATTTATAGTTTTTTATGATATATAGTAGCTGGCTGACAGCACATTTGATTCATTAATCCTCCTAGAAGCACGTGGTATAGTATTTTATACTTATTTTTTACTATCTATAAGTGCTGACAACTTGCCAACCTCGAAAGTATGTATAGGGGGGACCAGAGTGGCGAGGGGTGGCCAGTTTTATTTCACTTTTACATGTTTTCTGTAAAGGTGAGCTAACATTTTAAAGATTAATTGCTTCACAGTGCCCTTAGCTATAGAGGTCAATAAAGGCTTATTTTAAAGCCCAAGGGTTGCTTATTAAGAACGTGTAAAGATTTGAATGCTCCTGCTATTTCATTGATGGGAAGAGAAAAAGAACACTGGCCTTGATAGATATCTAACAATACTGCAACACATAAGAAAAGAAACAGCATATAATGAAGCAGCAAAGATTGCTTACTTAAAGTGGATTGCTTACCTGTTGATAATAGAAGGTCTATGTGCAGCCTTGAAAAAGTAAGCATCTATTATTCATATAACCTATGTAAAATATATTTTATTTTTTCCATATTAAATTACAAAGTAAATGAAGGGAAATTCATTAAAAGAAACAATGCCTAGAGTATTTTTTAAGGGTGGTATATCACTCATAAAGGAGCATCAGACACACGAAAGGTAGATAATAGATAAAGTAATATGTTTTTGCCAAGTTTGTCAGTGTGCAGAATAACGTTCCAATCTAATATTAAATTCACTTTGGGCAAAGGCACAATACTGCCAGCAGTGGCCAGGCCCAGAACAGTTGTCCACAGCTCCAACTCTACTGAGTCTTTATGGATTTTTTGCAAAGGTTTCAGAGATTTAAATAAAAGACATTGAAAACCCTTATTTTCCACTATTGATTACATGGCATAGGCAGAATTTATTTAAAGGGATTCTGTCATCATAATTTATACCTGAAAGAAATTAAACTAATATTTTTAGCTGGATGCAAACTTTTGCCAACCACTGGGCTGTATGCCTTACAACTAATATCTACTATCAGCACGTTATTAGCCCCCCTCTCCCCCAGGTGTCACTTGTTATGAAAGAGTCTCTTTAACTGCTTAAATACTGCTACAGGGCTTCAGCTGTCAATCACTGGGTCCCAGCCGGTGATTCCCAGCAGGCACCTGGCGACTGCCGAGTTTTACTGACGGGGGATAGGTCTGTATGTAAACCATACAGATCTCTACCCTGTCAGCTCCAGAACACTGCTTTATATTGCTCTGCATAGCACACACACACACACAGACAGCACAGTTAACCCTTTGATCGCCCCAGATGTTAACCCCTTTCTTGCCCAGTGTCATTAGTACAGTGTCAGTGCATTTTATTAGCACTGTTCGCTGCCATTACTAGTATTAAAAGAGAAAAAAAAGAAATTCCACTATATGTACCGCCATAACTTTCATGTAAACCAAAATACATTTTACAGAATACATATTGGCCTAAATTTATGATGAAATTAGATTTTTTTTTATTTTTTTACTGGACATGTTTAATAGCAAAAATATTGTTTTTTCTTAAAATGATCTTTTTTTGTTTATAGCACAAAAAATAAAAACCGCACAGGCGACCAAATACCACCAAAAGCTTCATTTATGAGGAAAAAAAGGACATAAATTTCATTTGGGTGCAGCATTGAATGACTGCGCAATTGTAAGTTAATGTAACGCAGCGCCCTATTGCAAAAAATGGCCTGGTCAGGAAGGAGGGTAAATCCTCTGGATGGCAAGTGGTTAAGGCCCCTTTTACATGGAGCTGAATCCATTTTTATCCACTTTGCTCAGCGGGGGATCTGTCCACCCATTCATCGCCCTCCTCTCCTGTACAACTCAGTTCCATCCTGTCTCTGTATGTGACCTGTATATTAACTACTGTACTTCCCGTCCATTATCCTGTACATCTGCACATTAAATTAAAACTTCACTCAAAAAGTGAAGTTGCGTTGGATTGCTCCGTCCCCCCAGTCTGTAGATGAGTTATGGATTTTTGTGGGGGGAGTGAGTACCCACTCCCACTTTCGCATTGCCCTGCCACCTCCCCTCCCACTGCCTCCTGGGACACGTCACATATCCCAGGAGGCTGCAGACCCTTTACAAAGTGCTCTGCAAGCTCTCACATGTGCAGTGCGGAGCTGGCTATGGTTCTTTAGGAGCTGGCTCTTGTATTCAACATGCAACCCACAACTGTAAGAAAAACTGGCTGTGGAAAGACAGCGCTAGGCACCCAAGCACTGGTAAGAACCTATTTTTTAAAACTCAGCAACTACAGTACTTGTAGCTGCTGACTTAAAAACTTTAACTCCCTAATTTCCATCTTCCCACAGTATATGACCTACATACTAACCCCTTCACCAACTCTCTGGTGCTTCTTTACCAAGCTCCATGATTTAACCACTTCATGAACAATATATTTCTTCGCTTCCAAAAAGTTGTGGAAAACATGAGATCTCCTTGGGGTGTTTATTTTACAAAAAGGGGTTATTTCAAACTTCTCTTAATTTCTGTTATATTGCAGACAATAAAA
The DNA here is from genome assembly GCF_062004578.1 of Staurois parvus. Classification (NCBI taxonomy): domain Eukaryota; kingdom Metazoa; phylum Chordata; class Amphibia; order Anura; family Ranidae; genus Staurois; species Staurois parvus. The sequence goes on along the minus strand of NW_028318039.1, from coordinate 15,119,808 downwards.
ATACCCATAGCCCTAAATTAAAGCTTTATTAGTGTGAAAAAATGTATGTGATCATCAAGGCCGGATCTATCCTGTCTGATGTGGGGGTGCAGTTAAACTTTTCAGGGGGGCAGATTGGAAGTCAGCAGTGCAGTATACAGGGGGTCAGTGGGGCAGGTGATAGGGTCAGTAGTTTGTTGGGCATTGTGCAGGTTATTCGTTTGTAGAGCAGTGTACATGGGGTTAGTAGGACAAAGGAATGGAGTCAGCAGGGCAGAGTACAAGGGTTAGTAAGGCAGAAGACAGGGGGCAGCAGGGCAGTGTACAGGGTTTCAGCAGGGCAGTGTACAAAGGTCAGCAAGGCAGAGGACAGGGGGCAGAAGGGCAGAAGACAGGGGTCAGCAGCACAGAGGACAAAAGACAACAAAGCAGTGTACAGGGGGCAGCAGGGCAGAGGACAGGGGCAGCAGGGCAGTGTACAGGAGGCAGCAGGGCAGAGGACATGGGGAAGCAGGGCAGAGGATGGGGCAGCAAGGCAGTGTACAGTGGGCAGCAGGGCAGAGGACAGGGTAGTGTACAGGAATTAGCAGGATGTAGGACAGGAGTACAGATTTACTTTATACTCAGAGAAAGTGTGAGCAGGTTCAGCTGTCAAAAAAGCAGCCTAAATCAGTGTTTATAAATAACACTTGCTCAGGGGTGAACATAGAAAGATACAATGTTACATAATGTTACTTTTATATCTTTCTGTTCATTCATCTGCAAAACAAAGGTGTGAACTTAGATCTGCAAATTATGTGAATTAAAGCAAGTGTTTAAAAAAAAGTGTTGTTTTTTTTTAATGTTCCTCTGTTTAAGTTCATATTAACCCTAATTTACTCTAATCAGCCCTAATTAACTCTCTATTCTCCTTCTCCCTTCAGCTATTACATTCCTGCTGTTTTTTTTTTGTTTGTTTGTTTGTTTTTATGCAATATACTATTAATATTTAAACATTTATATTACTGTTTGTTAACATTTTTGCCAATGAAAAAAAGTGCAAAATTGAAAAAAAACCACTTTATTTAATTTGTAAATATATTTGCAGTGCTTTGTGCCTGAATCATAATTTTAGTGTCATTTTAAACAGAACAAATTACAGAATAAAATGTGTAGTAACACTATTTTTTTTTTAAACTAACACTGATTAAAAAAAGGAAAAGTGTGCTTTGTTTAATTTAGCTGTGTTTTATTGTCTAAGGATTGATTTAAAAAATAATTTTTCCAAGGTAATATCATGAAAAGAAAGCATTGTTTATCCTTAAACAATACATGCATTATCTTAAAGCGAAGTTCCACCTGAAAAAAAATAAATCAATAAAAGTCAGCAGCTACAAAAACTGTAGCTGCTGACTTTTAAAATACAGCCACTTACCTGTCCTTCGGTCCAGCAGTGTCCTCATCACCTCTGGTTTCACCGGCCGTCTTCTCTCCCTGGCGTTGGCATCTTCAATGTGGGTACCCAGCTGTGACAGCTTGCGGCTTCACAGCCGGGTGCCCACTACGCATGCGCATGAAGCGCTGCGCTTGTGAATGACCCCGTAGTCTTCTGGGACCTGTCACGTGTCCCAGAAGACTACGGGGAGGGAGGGGGGAGGACAACTTCCACTTCCAATCGCCTAGGTGATTGCAGCGAAAGTGGGAGTGGGTACCTATCAAATTTGAGTACCAGCTCCCCAAAGGTGCCAATCCTTAATGGGGAGCGGGGGACAAAGGCTTAAAGCAGAACTTCCCCTTTAAGTAATGACAAGTTATTACTGAATAAACAGACCAATAGCAATAATGTAAAAATTGCTCTGGTCCATAGGAGGTAACAGGTGTGAGAGGCGAAGCAGAAATCTGGGCAAAGAAAAAAAATCTCCTTTAATTTAAATATATTTGAGACCAATTTCTGTAAAACAGACAGCTGTACACAGGGGCTGATTTTTTGGCCTGTGTGTTCAAGGCTTTAGGAAGAGCCATTTGCAATGAAGCATGACGAGTAATGCCCTGTACACACTATCAGTGGGCTGAACAAAGAGTGACTGATCGCTGTACTAACACAAGTGCTGTTAACCGCTTCCCGACTGCCCTATAGCAGACACCCTGCTACAGGGTGGCATGGGTGCGCAAAATCATGTATATATACGTGATTTTGCATTTCTGGGTAGGGGGCGTGCGTGAGGTGTCACTGGGGATCTCAGTGACACCAAGTAAGCTCCCACTAGTTTCAGAATGCCCGCCGCAGTCCCACTATAAGTCGCTGATTGCCGACATTACTAGTAAAATTTTATAAAAATAAAAAAATCCAGTATCTATACTGCCATTTGTAAATGCTAAAACTTTCATGTAAACCAATTAATTTACATGTATTGGAAACATTTTTCGCAAAGACATGTAGCAGAATACATTTTGGCCTAAATTTATGACAAAATCTGATTTTCACCATTTTTTTATTGGACATGTTTAATAGCAAAAAGTCAAAAATGTGTGGGGGGGGGTGTTTCAAAATTGTTGGTCTTTTTTTGTTTATAGCACAAAAAATAAAAAACGCATAGGCGATCAAATAGAAAGCTCTATTTGTGGGAAAAAAGGACATACATTTCATTTGGGTGCAGTGATGCATGACCGCGCAATTGTCAGTTAAAGTAACGCAGCGCCATAACGCAAAAAATGGTCTGGTCAGGAAGGGAGGGGTAAATCCTCAGGAGGGCAAGTGGTTAAATAATCTGCCTTTTTTTCGATAACTACTGTCAAAAGATTTCCCATTTGATCTACGCACAGGAAAGCTAGCATCTTGGCAGTGAAGGGGTTAGCGCACCTCCACATACCACACTAGCACGCCACCTTCAAAGTGACAAGCGACAAACAGGGCAAGCTAGTCTGTCCTGACTGTCAAGTCAATTTGTTACTTAAACACTTGTGACATAGTTTGTGCTTTCATGGCTTGAAAATACAGCAGGAGAACAATGTGTAGGTACTAATAACTGGGCAAGATAAGCATCGCAGGGAAATGTAAACATACACTAAAGACAAAAAACATTCTCACGTAGAGAAGAAAAAGGTGTTTAAGTTGTGTATTAAACCTTTACAAAGACATTTTCACTGCAACATTCCATTCAGCTCCACCCAGCATGCAGGCGGCCTGGTGTTCCTGAATAATAAAAAGACAAGTAGCAATACACAGGTTCATGAAGTGATCAGCGCCGCTCAACATCAGCCAGGTCTTGCCAATAGCGCGTTCATATTTGATCTATTCCTATCATGACTGATGAGTCCCTCTGGGGCATCGCATACAAAGTGTTGCCTAGACAAGTTTATAAAGGTAACTCTGCAAGTTAATAGAGCTCCATACTGTCAGATCAGAGCTGGAGCACCACTCAAATGCACTTCTACAAATTCTTACCCCCTTTTAGGCCTCATTCACATTTGTGCGTAGCGTTTTTGTGCTTTTTTTGTGCACGATTTGTTCAGGCATTTTTGGACTTTTTGAGTTCTGGCATTTTTGTATTAGCCAATAGAAAAAAATTTCATCTGTGTCATCAATTGTTGCCATGTTTTGCCATGACAGAAAAAGGCCCTTGGTTGAGTGACAAACCGCGCTAAAGCATATAAAAATGTGCGATTTGCGCATTTCCATGTATGTCTATGGGAATGAAAGCATGTAAAAAATGCATCAATCTGCTCGAATGGAGCTGCAGAAGTAGCTCCAAAACGTTTTTGAGCTTCAGGCGTTCTGCTTCAGGCGACTTGGAGTGGAGATGTGAACCATCTCCATAGAGTAATATAGATTTTTTTTTCTATAAATATCAAGCAAAGGCAAGCGCTGGAACTATAAAGCAGCTAACACCAAGGTATAGGTAATAACTCCTTATGGATAAATATATAGAAAGTGCAGTACTAAAATAAGTGAATATTATAGTGAAAATAAAGTGCAAAGTCAATCTGACATATAGCAAAGGAAAAAAAAAAAAAATTGATCAGCGGAACAGTCAAGTGCAGCATATAAAAATCAAATATAAAAAATGTTCAATAAATCATTTAATAAATGTGAAACAGTAAAGTGCAGCATAAAAGTGATTATATATAAAATCCATAAAATATCAGAGCTATAAATTGTCCGTAAGGATATAAGTGCGGCAATCACGGTGGAATATTGTGAAGTGATCTAATAGGGAGTCCACCACTTCTTTCAGATGTACACTCACCAGACATCTACTGGTAAACAGCATGTAAGCACATCTCATCTGGGTACATGTAACAGCAATGAAGCCTCTGCTCAGTGAGCGTACCCCTGAAGACGTGCATGCGCACGAAACACGTCGGGTGGAGCCGCACTTGCTGACGTCACGCCGCTGTTACTAAAGGTTGGAACGGCAGCCATCTTGGTACTCCATTTTACCTTCATTCTTACTTGTTTCCACATGGATTGTCTTTTATTCATAATTTAATAAAATACTACACTATATACTACTTTTGGCTCCTGTGGTGAGCTATTCCTCATAGAAGAAGGTCCACCTGCGTTTTCTGCCCTTGCAGATTTTTTTTCTCCCTGAGCATTTTGGAGCTTTGAGCTTCGCGCTACAAAATGCTCAGGTGTGAATGGGGCCTAAAGTCTACATATTTAGCAATATGATCATTCAATCGATCATCCGATGCAACCAACAGTAGCCATATACGCTTCTCTTTTTTTCTCTGGTTGATGTGCAATTTGATCAAAATGACTAAACAAATTGAAGAGCCATGATTTCATTTCCAATCAATTTATAGTGGCTATACATGCTTTGAAAATGATCAGACGATAGGAATAATCAATCTATAGTTGACAACTCTTTCAATCAACATACCACACGGAGAAGTGGCTTTTGATGAATAGCTAAGATATGATCATAAATTAGTGATCGCTTCTCTGTTTCTACCATGTCATCTCATAGTCTGATCGATTGAAATACAATCGTATTCATGAACAATGTATCTCAGAGCTGCTGATTGATGCAAAACGATCCATAAATTTCCACCTTGGTTGATTAACGCAGTTTAACTGAATCAGATTTAAATTGAGTCTAAATCATCCGGAGAGGAAGTTAGGACTATTCGATTGTTTGTGTTTTCTATTGCTTTAATCAGATCTCACATTGATCAGATAATAAAATTGAAATGTGTGTGGCCGCCATTAGACTCACTTTAGATCACATTCGATCAAACTGAGTTGATCTGGCAAAGCAAAATTATCAATTGATTTGCATTGATTGCCAGCACTGTGATACTTTGTTCATGCATATGACCTTATTTTGATCAATCAAATTATGAGATTACATGATGGAAACAGAAATGTGATCAATAACTTCTGGTTATAAGCTACAATCATACCTTAACAATTATTAAAAATCCACTTCCCTGTATGAGGCATATCAATCAAATGAGTCATGGACTATAGATTGGTTATGACTATTGGAAGATATTGATTGCAAGAAATTGAAGGGTGTATGGCCACCAAAAAATGACTGAATTGTATTAGAATTGTGGCCCAGAGACTCTCGATCAATTTATTGACCTTTCGATTGATTTCTAGGAGATTGGCCGTAGCAGAATTTTATTGATTGTTTCTGATTGCTCAAATAGCGGCCATATGCGGAACTATTTTATATACAATCGGGAGTAATAAATTTACTATCTGACTGAAAATGCCAATGGAAGACAGAAAAAACATTTATTACAGCATACATTTAAAGTTTTACTAAACCCAGGCCCCTGCATTCACTATATCTGGTCTCCCACAGTACACACAACATGGAAATGTAATTATTTTAGTAAATATAAACTGCTAAATACCTTTTCTCAGCAGCAGTTAAAGCAGTTTTGTGACTTCTATCAGTGTCCAGTCCAGCACTAGCTAAAGCTTGTAGGAGGTGATTTAATTCTGCTCTAGGACGATGCAGAACCCCTGACCTCTGTCTAGACAGTGCTGATTGGCCCTGTGCTGATCACATGCACTCTCCCAAGAAAAAAAACCTCTCTAGAATACACCATAAGCTATGTTTTGGTTGCAGTTTTTGTATATCGTGTACAACTGCTTTAGAAGGTAAGCTATTGAACTCATGCAGCTGTGTGCAAACATGTCAGTGGTTACAATGTATACTTGAAAAAATTTTCAATAAAAATTTATTGAAAGGAAAAAAACCTCTCTAGCAATACACACTAAACTGAGCATGTGTAGAATGGCTATGGTTTTCAGCCTGTCTTATCAACAGATAATACGTGGACATTACAACAAGAGAAGGAGCAGAGAAGTTAGGATCAAATGGCCTTTTTATACAATGCCCCTTAGGTTCTACAGTGAGTATAACAAGCATGCTTTACTGCATATACAGACTGATTTTACTGTTGTGGGTTTAGTAACAATTTATCTATCCTACTAAATTATTTGCTTTCCCATGATCTGATTTTTTCCCTGTCCAAACTAATCAGAATAATTTGGATTAAATCCATCAATTTTGTTTGAAATTAATCGATGTCACTTGGGGGTTGATGTACAATTTTAATTAGAGAGTGCAAGATCTGGTGCAAATCTGCACAGAAACCAATCAGCTTCCAGGTTTATTTTTTAAACAAGATGAAGTTAGAAGCTGATTGGCTACCGTGAAGAGCTGCACCAAATTTTGCACTCTCCAGTTTTAGTAAATCAACCCCAGTATGTTTTTTTCAAAATAATTCATTTATTATTTGATTGTGTTTATTATCTGATTGTGTGAAGAATCATTGGATCAGATCATTATGTGTATGGCCAATTTTGTATGATGTAGACAACTGATTGCAAAAATTACAGGGGTTAGACAAAAAAAAAAGGAAACACTACATGATTTGCAGGTGTGAAAGTGATGACATTTGATAGCAGAAGTGATGTAACATTATTTTGCTTGCACTGTGTGATGAGACACCTAGCTAAAGGGTGGGAAGCCTCACTTTTATCATTCACTGCATGTGCTGCTAGTAATACAGAGTCATGTCAGAGCTTACTGAGCTTCAAAGAGGGCAAATTGTTGGTGCCGCTTAGCTGGTGCCTCTGTGACTGAAGTTGCCAATTTGGCATTCCACGAAGTACAATATCAAAGGTTATGATGGCATATACAATTTTCCCGGAAAACATAGTCTGATGAGCATACGCATGGACAACATGGTCAGCTGACTGAAGGAGACAAAGGGACATTGCATGGGATCGTGACCCGGAATAAGAAAAAAACTGCTGCAGAAGGGACTGCAGAGCTAAATCCCAGTCCCGTGAATGTGTTACATCATTCAATATATTCATTGATGACTGATCGCTTGCTTGCTATTGCTTGTACCTAGATCAATCATGTATGTGTATAGCCACCAGTAACCTAGATTAGGAGTCACCAATCTTTCTAAACAAACAGACAATTTACTGTTCTTCAGGCCAGGCTGTGACCAGTGGGAGTAGAAAATGACCCAGAGTCAGTAGAAGTAATCAACGTCCTATCATTGGTATCAGTGGGAGGAATAGTGTCTCATCATCAATGTCAGTGGGGGAATAGTGCCCCATCATTGGTGTCAGTGGGAGTAAACGTACCTCTTCATTGTTGTCAGTGGGTGGGATAGTGCCCCATCATTGATGTCAATAGGGGAATAGTGACCCATCATTGGTGTCAGTGGAGAGAATAATGCTTCATCATTAATGTCAGTGGGGGAATAGTGCACCATTGTTGGTGTCAATGGGGGGAACAGTGCCCTATTATTGGTGTCGGGGGGGTGGAATAGTGCCCCAACATCTGTGTCAGTGGGGATAGTGCCTCTTCATTAGCGTCAGTAGGGGGAATAGTATTCCATCATTGGTGTCAATGGGGGAATAGAGCCTCATCATTGGTGTCAGTGGGAGAATAGTACGCCATCATTGGTATCAGAGGGAGGAACAGTGCCCCATCTTGGCACCAGTGGAACAAATAGTTCTCCATCATTGGTGTCAATGGGGGAATAGAGCCTCATCATTGGTGTCAGTGGGAGAATAGTACGCCATCATTGGTATCAGAGGGAGGAACAGTGCCCCATCTTGGCACCAGTGGAACAAATAGTTCTCCATCATTGGTGTCAATGGGGGAATAGAGCCTCATCATTGGTGTCAGTGGGAGAATAGTACCCCATCATTGGTATTAGTGGGAGAAATAGTGTCCCATCATCTCTATGTATATGGCCACCCTTAACTTAGATAGATCACAGATCTCTATTTGTACGGCTACCAATGACCTAGAGTAGATGGATCACAGATCTATATGTGTATGGCTACCATTAACTTAGATGGATCACAGATCTATATGTATATGGCCACCATTAACTTGGATGGATCACAGATCTATATGTGTACGGCCACCATTTACTTGGATGGATCACACAGATCTCTATGTGTATGGCCACCAGTGACCTAGAGTAAATGAATCACAGATCTATATGTGTACAGCCACCATAATTTGGATGGATCACAGATCTCTATGTGTATGACCACCATTAACTTGGATGGATCACAGATCTATATGTGTCCGACCACCATTAACTTGGATGGATCACAGATCTCTATGTGTACGGCCACCATTAACTTAGATGGATCACAGATCTCTATGTGTATGACCACCATTAACTTGGATAGATCACAGATCTCTATGTGTACGACCACCATTAACTTAGATGGATCACAGATCTCTATGTGTATGGCTACTATTAACTTAGATGGATCACAGATCTATATGTGTACAGCCACCATAATTTGGATGGATCACAGATCTCTATGTGTATGACCACCATTAACTTGGATGGATCACAGATCTATATGTGTCCGACCACCATTAACTTGGATGGATCACAGATCTATATGTGTATGGCTACCATTAACTTAGATGGATCACAGATCTATATGTGTACGGCCACCATTTACTTGGATGGATCACACAGATCTCTATGTGTATGGCCACCAGTGACCTAGAGTAAATGAACCACAGTTCTATATGTGTACAGCCACCATAATTTGGATGGATCACAGATCTCTATGTGTATGACCACCATTAACTTGGATGGATCACAGATCTATATGTGTCCGACCACCATTAACTTGGATGGATCACAGATCTATATGTGTCCGACCACCATTTACTTGGATGGATCACAGATCTCTACGTGTACGACCACCATTAACTTGGATGGATCACAGATCTCTATGTGTACGGCCACCATTAACTTGGATGGATCACAGATCTCTATGTGTACGACCACCATTAACTTAGATGGATCACAGATCTCTATGTGTACGACCACCATTAACTTAGATAGATCACAGATCTCTATGTGTACGACCACCATTAACTTAGATGGATCACAGATCTCTATGTGTACGACCACCATTAACTTGGATAGATCACAGATCTCTATGTGTACGACCACCATTAACTTGGATGGATCACAGATCTCTATGTGTACGACCACCATTAACTTAGATGGATCACAGATCTCTATGTGTACGGCCACTATTAACCTAGATGGATCACAGATCTCTATGTGTACGACCACCATTAACTTGGATGGATCACAGATCTCTATGTGTACGGCCACCATTAACCTAGATCAGGGGTGTCCAAACTTTTTTCAAAGAGGGCCAGATTGGATGAAGTGAACATGGTGGAGGGCCGAACATTTTTCCAAACATTCTTTGAACCATTACAATTAAATGCAAATAAATTATTTTATGCCAAGTTACCGTATTTTTCACCGTATAAGACGCACCTGACCATAAGACGCACCTAGGTTTTAGAGGCAGAAAACAGGAAAAAAAAATTCTGAACTAATGGACTGCAGACACAGTACAGGAGATGACCAGAGACTGCGGACAGCACAGGGATGACCAGAGACTGCGGACAGCACAGGGATGACCAGAGACTGCGGACAGCACAGGGATGACCAGAGCCTGCGGACAGCACAGGGATGACCAGAGACTGAGGACAGCACAGGGATGACCAGAGACTGAGGACAGCACAGGGATGACCAGAGACTGCGGACAGCACAGGGATGACCAGAGACTGCGGACAGCACAGGGATGACCAGAGACTGCGGACAGCACAGGGATGACCAGAGACTGCGGACAGCACAGGGATGACCAGAGACTGCGGACAGCACAGGGATGACCAGAGACTGCGGACAGCACAGGGATGACCAGAGACTGCGGACAGTACAGATGACTGCTGACCTTTGGGGAGGTGGGGAGCGGGTACCTGAATTTGACAGGTACCCGCTCTTACTTCCGCAGTTGTTCTTTGATCTTACCTGTTCCTCGATCCAGCCGCGCGCTGTCTTCCCGGCTTCTGTAATGGCGCTCGGCATGACAGCCGGGTGCCCAGTGCACATGAGCGAGAAGCACTTGCGCTTTGTTATTAGTCCGGCGGCTTCTGGGATCTGTCATGTGTCCCAGGTACCGCCTTACCATTCACAAAAAGCACCGCTTCTTGCGCATGCGCACTTGGCACCCGGCTGTCATGCCCAGCGCCCACACTACAGAAGCCGGGAAGACAGCACGCCGCTGGATAGAGGAACAGGTAAGGTCCCGCTGCAGAGCTGAGCGGCCGGCCCGGTATTCTGACACGGCCGCGGTGGAAATACCGGACCGGCCGCTCCATATTCGCTCCATAAGACACACTGACACACTGACATGGAGGGCCGTATTAAACCGACCCTCGGGCCGTAAATGGCCCGCGGGCCGGACTTTGGACATGCCTGACCTAGATGGATCACAGATCTCTATGTGTACGGCCACCATTAACCTAGATCGATCACAGATCTCTAGGTGTACGGCCACCATTAACCTAGATGGATCACAGATCTCTATGTGTATGGACAAATACTGTATACATAATGGAAGACTTTACAACAAAGAAAGATGCCCCCAGCAGGTGCCTAGGTTTGCGCTATATATCCATATATTTCTTCATATGTCACTAGCAGTTGACAGGTTCCGGTGCTGTAGTGCGCTCTGATCTAAGTGGAACCCAGGAGTAGTCACCTCTGAAAGCTGCTACAAGATGAGGCGATCAGCGCCTGTCCGCAGGACACGTGACCTCCGGCTGGCTCTGACCCCGTGAGTGGCAGGTGAGCCGTCCCAGGTGCGGGGTCTGGAAGTCTCGCTGAGACTACACGGAGAGAAGAAGCTTTCCCTGCTGCCCCTCCCACCTGCATCTCCGCTCACACCCGCCTGCTCTCCCGCCCAGCTTCACTTACCAAAAAAAAAAAAACTATTCCTTCCTCGCTTTCCTCAGTCACTGAGAGGAGGACAGGAGCCAGAAACTTGGCTAAGTCGTAGGCTGTGCACCTGGCGCTGACATCCGAACCCATTCCCACCCCATCTCCTCGGTGTGGAGCATGTCCTGTGTGTGGAGGACAGGGGACAGGCTGCCTGGTGTCCCGGACCACTGGATGGTGACATCGCCGACTCCATAGACCGGGAGGACTCCGGGGATTGATTTCACTTGTTGTTCCGCCTGTGTGTGATTGACTGCTGAGTGTGCAGGAGGGAGCAGAGGACAGCCCAGCAGCCAGTGTCACTCACTCACTGAGACCTCTTCTACACACTGTCAGTGCTGCTCATGTGGGACACTGCTAACTTTCCCAGTGCACAGCCACTGATTGTACACAGACTACCTGTTCTCGCCGAAATCTCCCTGGATCACCTCCACCCAGCTAGTGATTGCATCCAGACTACCTGTTCTTACTGAGATCTCCTGGATCGCCCTTCTGAGATCTCCTGGATCACCTCGACCCAACCAGTGATTGCATCCTGACTATCAACTTTATATGAGATCTCCCTGGATCACCCGGACACAACCAGTGATTGCAACCAACCAGACTACCCATTCCCACTAAGATCTCCTAATCGGTGATTGTATCCAGACTATCTGTTCTCTCTGAGATCTTCCTGGACCACCCAGCTGATACCTCCTTGGAACATTCCAACCAGACCACCTATTCTCACTGACATATCCCTAGTGCATTCAGCTAAATTTCCCCTGGAACCAGCAGGTGATTGCAACCAGTCTAACTGTTCTCACTGAGATCTCCCTGGATCATCCCGACCCCCCTACTGCGATCTCCTGGGAGCAACCTACTGAGAGCTCCCTGGAACATCCTGACTTAGCAGGTGACTGCAACCAGCCTACTTATTCCCACTAAGATCTCCCTGGATCAACCTTCTGAGATCTCCCTGAAACAACCTGCTGAGATCTCCCTGGAACAATATTTTGAGATCTCCCTGAAACAATATTTTGAGATCTCTCTGGAACAACCTTCTGAGATCTCCCTGAAACAACCTGCTGAGATTTCCCTGGAACAACCTTCTGAGATCTCCCTGAAACAATCTGCTGAGAGCTCCCTGGAACATCTTGACCTAGCAGGTGATTGCAACCAGCCTAATTATTCCCACTAGGATCTCCCTGGAACAACCTTCTGAGAACTCCCTCAAACATCCTGACCTAGCAGGTGATTGCAACCAGTCTACGTATTCCCACTAAGATCTCCCTGGAAACACCTGCTAAGATCTTCCTGGAACATCCCGACCCAGCAGGTGATTGCAACCAGTCTACCATTTCTCGTTGTGATTTCCTTGGACTATCTTATTGACAGCTCCCTGAAACTTTCCAACCCCTACTGAGATCTCCCTGGAACTTCCAAACTCCTGCTGATATCCTTTTGAAAAGAACCTGCTGAGAGCTCCTTGGAACATCCCGACCCAGTCAGTGATTGCAACCAGCCTACCAGTTCCCACTGAGATCTCCCTGGAAGGACCTGCTGAGATCTTCCTGGAACCCCCCAAGGAATGCCACGCTGAGCCTACACAGAGCCCAGTTTGGAGAGCGCCCTTGTCGGACTTGCTGGAGACCAGTCAGTTGGAGATGTCTAAGCCGGTGGACCATGTGAAGAGACCCATGAACGCCTTTATGGTGTGGTCCAGAGCCCAGAGGAGAAAGATGGCCCAGGAGAACCCCAAAATGCACAACTCGGAGATCAGCAAGCGCCTGGGTGCCGAGTGGAAGTTGCTGACCGAGTCGGAAAAGAGACCGTTCATAGATGAAGCCAAGAGACTACGGGCTATGCACATGAAGGAGCATCCGGACTACAAATACCGGCCCCGGAGGAAGCCCAAGACCCTGCTAAAGAAGGACAAGTTCGCCTTCCCCATGCCTTATAGCCTGGCCGCGGAACACGAGGGGCTGAAGGCCGCCACCCTACACGGGGCCGGGGTGCTGACTGACTCTCTGCTGGCCAATCCGGAGAAAGCAGCAGCCGCGGCAGCCGCAGCAGCAGCCAGGGTCTTCTTCCCCCCCTCCGCGGCTGCTGCAGCAGCGGCAGCGGCAGCTGCTGCAGCCGGTAGCGCCTCCAGTCCATATTCCCTGTTTGATCTGAGCTCCAAGATGGCAGAGATCACATCCAGCACTTCCACCCTCCCCTACGCCTCTTCTCTGGGATACCCCCAGTCCAGCGGAGGAGCTTTCTCCGGTGTGGCAGCGGCTGCAGCAGCGGCAGCAGCTGCCAGCGGGGGGCACACTCATTCCCACCCATCCCCCGGGAATCCTGGCTATATGATCCCATGTAACTGCACAGGCTGGCCCAGTCCTGGACTGCAGCCACCCCTAGCATACATCCTGTTCCCTGGCATGGGCAAACCCCAGTTGGACCCTTACCCCGCCACAGCTTATGCTGCCGCCTTATGACACCATGGCAGCCCTTACAAGGGCTCTGTCACCGCAGAAGCAGGCTGTAACTTCATATTGGACACAGGGACATATCCCTAGGGCAGGATGCCCCTACTTGTTGTCACATTTTGTCATTTGATGCTGTGAAATACATTTAAAGTATGGAAGTATGTGATATTTAGTTGTCATGCCACTGCTGTCCATTGCACAGGTCATGTTGTGTTGAGAACACTGATTATATCAAGGTCCCTCAGTGTGGAGGAACTTGTAGGAACCCACAAAGGCTGTGCAAGTCCCTCTTCTACTGAACTGGTGGCCAGGAGAAGGTCAAACAAGGAACATTTCAGAGATGTGTCTCTTTCTGCACTTGTAAGGTGGATACATTATATAGGACATGGATGGACTGATCTACCTGTATCCTGCATGCACTAATGATGGACACTGGTGTACTTAGTGGTCCTTCCAACACTCTTCTCCATGGTGATGGAAGATGTCCAGGGGTGACCACACTCAAGAACTATAGCCTGCTACTAATCACGACCTGATCTTTCCATAGCATCCAGGAAATGTGGTTACTTTGGTCTGATGACCACCATGCATACTGCAACCTGTCCCAATGGAAGGCAAAGCAGGGTACAGGGTCTGTCTGATTGTAACTATGTACATTGAAGAAGACAGTGAAAACTTGCTGCTCACTTACCCCAAGTCTATCGATAGCAAGAAAAAAAATTGACAATGATTAAAAAAAAAAGAATTCCTTTCAAGCTATTGCAGCTGTTAAATGTATATTTATTGTTTAGGAAAATATAAACTGTTTGCAAGGAAAAATTTGCCCCACCCCTTCCTAAAATGATCCAAACTTGCAATTGTCATCAGAACTTTTTTTTTCCTTTAAATGGTAACAAGTATGGATCTCAAATAATAAATTATCCTAGTGGTACCAACATCCCTTAAACAAAGAATTAAAAAAAGACTTTCTCATTTCTATTAGAACTTTAAAGGCACCCCATAAATCACACGTGCTGTTCATGGGGGTACCTCTAAAGTCCCAATTTATGTTTCCTTTAATGGTCTACATTTAACGCATCAAACTGCGTCCCATCCAATCATTGTTGAGTTCTTGGGTTCTTTTTTGTAATGTGTACATTTGGACTAATATTTGTGAATGAAGCTGGCTAACATGTAATTTTTAGTTTTTATTTTTTTGGCTTTCTGTACTACAACGTAAAGATAAAGAAACAAAATGGTTTTAACAATTCAATTTTTTGATGTGTCGTTTTGTCTGTATCAGGCACTGCTTTAATAATATTGAATGACTAAGAGATCCTTAGTCCTCTGTTCAGCCCCGAACAAAGACCTGAAATAAAGCCCATTATAGCTAAAAAGGAGAAAAAAAATCTTCTATTTCTTGTTGAGTATACTAACAAGATTTTTATCTGAATTGCCCTTACGTGCTTGGTCCAGGTGAAGTGTAACTTATCCCCCAAAGGCTGCCTTTGTTTCCTTGTTGAATGGATTTACCAGGAAATCTAAATCAAGTCATTGTTATCCAGGGCCAAAAACCTGATTTATCACATTTTTAATCGTGAATAGGAAAGAAGATAAAAAAACAAGTCGTTGTATTATCTTTTCCTGAAAAAAAAAAGGGCATTCATGATTGAGCAGAACAGAGCCCATTGAGAAGACTGAGCCTCGCAGACTATTGTGAAGGTGTCCAGTAACATTAAGAGGGGAAAGTTGCTTGGGTACTTTATCTTGTTAGAAGAGCTTCCCAATAAAACCCTTGTCATTTCTTCAAAGGAACCTCAATCTGGCACAATGCAGATGGATCGTGCCCTTCAATACACGATCGACATGCAAAAAGAAAAGCAGCTGATAGAGCAATTGTACATTGATAATGTGCATTCCTCTACAGAGCCCCCCCCAAAGAAAAAACACAAACAGATCCTTGCTGCAACATTTCTTCATAAATGTGTCAAGATCTGATTACAGTAAAATATCTGGGATGTCATTTTGCTCTAATAATCCCTTGAAATACTTTCCAGACTGAATAACAGTTTCTGATTGATCAAAGATTGCAAATCATTAAATGGGGGGGGGGGTCATTTTGTGTGTAGTTAAAGAGTTTTAGAATTGTGGAATAATTAATAAGCATTTCAGCTAAGGTATTTCATTAAACAAATTAGGATAGTAAAACACCATCATTTACATACATTTTGGGGTGATCACTATGTCTTCTAAAGTATTAAATTATAAACAATATATACAGTATATAAAAAAAGGACAGTGAAACACCATAAAGTAATTTCAGGGAAATCTTAGTTCATTTTGGCTGCAGGTGCAGGTGAGAAGAGTTTAACATACATTTTGGAGTGCTCAATAAGTCTTCTAAAGTATTTTCCTAATAAATACCAGAATTTTAAAAAATGACAGTAAAATACCATGGGGTCGGTCATTTTATAGGAAATCTTAGTTGAATTTGGAAGCATGTGAGAAAACTTTTGCCATAATTTTTGGGTGATTATTTTATCTAAAGTATCTATTTAATAAAAATGATATCTATATAAAAAAAGGGCAGTAAAATAACATAATTTTAGGGAGATCCTAGTTGATTTTGGATGCAGGTGAGAAAACGTTTACCATACTCTTAGGGTGATTAATAATTATTTTATCTGAAGTATTTATTAAAAATTATATCTATATAAAAAAGGACAGAAAAACAGCATCATTATAGGGAGATCCTAGTTGATTTTGGATGCAGGTGAGACAGCTTTTACCATACTCGAGGTGATTAATAATTCTGTTATCTAAAGTATTTATTAAATATAACATCTATATAAAAAAAGGACAGTAAAATATAATTTTAGGGAGATGATAGTTGATTCTGGATACAGGTGAGAAAACTTTTACCATACTCTTAGGGTGATTAATAATTCTTTTATCTAAAGTATTTATTAAAAATGATAGCTATATAACAAAGGACAGTAAAATAGCATAATTTTAGAGAGATCCTAGTTGGTTTTAGATGCAGGTGAGACAACATTTACCATACTCTTAGGGTGATTAATAATTCTGTTATCTAAAGTATTTATTAAACATTATATCTATATAAAAAAAGACAGTACAATAACATAATTTTAGGGTGATCCTAGTTGGTTTTGAATGCAGGTGAGATAATGTTTACCATAACTTTGGGGTACTTAATAATTATTTTATCTAAGTTATTAGTATTTTATTAAAAATTATATCTACATCAAAAAGTAAAAAGGTAAAACACAGTCATTTCAGGGAAATCTTAGTTAATGTTGGGTGCAGGTGGCAGAAGTTGTACACACATTTTGGGGTGATCAATAAACCTACACTATTTTATTAAAAATAATATAAAACTAAAAAAAGGACAGTAAAACGTCACAGAGTAGCTTTTAGGTGCTGTTTCGGTGCAGGGGCAGGTGAGAAGAGTTTAACAATAATTATAAGTCTTTCATAAACTATTTATATTAAAATAAATTATATATCTGTGACAGTGAAAACCATAGAGTAATGTTAGGGAAATCTTAGTTAATTTTAGGTGCAGATACAGAATTCTTCATACACTTTGGGGTGATCAGTAAGTCATTAATCTAAAGTATTTTATAAAAAAAATAGTATATTAAACTGCATAAAGGACAGTATAACACCATGCTGCTGTGAAAAAAAGCTGGATTGTAGATTGTGATATCATGGCATGCACAGATCTTGTAATAATTAAAACGATCCCCTAAATCTATCGTGCTTGGAGCTTGCAATATTCATCTGCTTGGGAGCGATTATGCAAAACTAATTTGGCTGTCCAGGGGTAATTATCCCTGACACGGTTAATTAAATCCTTTCAAGACTTTCCTTTCCCTTTTGTCCCAGCCCCTCATTTCTCAACAAGAAACTTCCTGCTGCTGTCTGGACAATACAGTGCTTTTAAATCTTTCCTCCCAGCCCTGTATTGAATGTGGACCTATAGTAATCCACGAGTTTAATACTCATTGCACAATGATACTTAAAGCGAGGCATTCAGTCATTTGGGGGAAACCTGTCATCAGAGGGCATTGGATGGATGTGAAAGCATCCAGTGACATTCCCATGTACAGCCCTTGATCGATGCTATGACATCCATAGGGATGGCCAGGCTGCACGATCCTCTTACAGCAATTCTGGCTGTCAGCGATCACAACGTTTGTAAGCAGGAATTCTGTGGAGGATACTAGGTTGGAAATGAATACTTGTCAATCAGGATGAGTGAGGACCACAGATGCTGTACAAAGTTTAGTATCCCATAGCATCTCCCATGAGCTTAGATCCATCAGAACCTCCATCACCTTAAATCGATCATTAGATTTGATTGCTAATTAATCTTAGACTGCTGATCTTATCACAAACCTACTGTGTCCATCTGGTCAGTTCGTTTTCTTTTGTTTTGTTTTTAAGAAATAAATGATTATTTGGCAATCTGAGGTGTATAATAAGGATGTGTGAGGACCATGGATGATGTACAAAGTTCAGTATCCCATAGCAACCAAATAGCATCTCCCATGAGCTTAGATCCATCAGAACTTCCTTCAAGTTTGGTGAATGATCTCTACAGGCATCTGAACCTGAATCAGCAAGTAATCTATTATGTCAGGCTGGTGACTTTTAGATTGTGCCGTTGTGTAAAGCTTATTGTATTATTAGAAATGAATGATTATCTGGCAATTTGGTTTATTTAATAAAGATGTATGAGGACCACAACAGTCTAATATTCCATAGCAACCAGATAGTATCTTCCATCAGCTTAGGTCCATGAGAACTTTTTTGGTAAATGATCCTTTCTGGTAGCTGAACTTATCAGAAAGTAACCTGTTATATCAGGCTGGTGACTTTTAGGTGGTGCCATTGTGTAAAGCTCATTGTATTTTATTCCATTTCATTGTTAGACATGAATGATTATCTGGTAATTCGATGTATTTAATAAGAATGTGTGAGGACCACAACAGTTTAGTTCCCCATAGCAACCGGATAGCATCTTCCATCAGCTTTAGAGCAATCAGAACCTTGCTAATCGATCACTATAAAGTGCTGAGCTTATCACAAAGTTCTCTGTTAACTAAGTAACCTGTTATGTCCAGCCAGTGATTTATGGTGTCATTGTGTATTATTTTACGGGTTGGCAATCAGATTTATGTCAGAGTGAGGACCACGGATATTGTACAAAGTTTAGTATCCCCCAGCAATTAAATAGCAACTTCCATAACAGAATTGCTGATCGATCACTTAAGGCTGCTGAAGTTTCACAACTGGTCACTTTTAGATGGTTCTAATGTATATTTTTTTCTTTAGAAATTAATATTAGGCAGTCCGATTTATGTCGAAAGGATGAGTGAGGACCACAAATGATGTACAAGCTTCAGTATCCCACAGCAACCATATTATTCATAAAATAATTGCTGATTGATCACTATAAGCTGCTGGAGTTATCAGAGTTGATAACTTTTAAATGGTGTCGTGTTTTTTTTCTTTCAATGAATAATTATTTGGATATCAGACTTATGTCAGGATGGGTGAGGATCACGGATGATGTACATAGTTCAGTATCCCACAACAACCAGATAGCATCCCCTATCAGCTTAGCGGAGATATAGTACAGTTGATCACTGATCGATCACTAAAAATTGCTCAACCTATCACAAAGTTCTGTGTTAAATAAGTAACCTGTAATGTCCAGCCAGTGACTTTTATGGTGTCTTTGTGTATTTTCTTTAGAAATGACTGACTATCAGGCAGTCATACCTATGTCGGAAGGATGGGTGATGATCATAAAGTTCAGTATCACACAGCAACCAGATCACCTTAGTTATTATTCATAACATAATTTCTGATTGATCACTAGCATCAGAGACAAAAGTATGAATGCTGATTATCAGGTTGCTAAACCTGTCAGAGCTGGTAAATGTTAGATGGTGTTTTGTATTTTTTTTTATGAATGATTATTTGGCAGTCAGATGTATATGTGAGGACCAGGGGTGCTGTACAAAGTTTGGTGTCCCATGTCAACCAGATAGCATCTTCCATTACTAATGGTAACATTATTTCTGATTGATCACTAGAGTCTTCAAACGCCTTAGTTATTAATCAGATTTTGATAACTGATTGATCACTAAAAGCTGCTGAACGTATCAGAGCTGGTTATTTGTAGATGGTGTCCTGTATTTTTTTGTATCAATGAATATTTGCCTAACAGCCTTCTGTGTGAGGACCACATATGCTGTACAAGGTTTAGTTTCCCATAGCAACCAGATCGCATCTTCAATTATTAATGGTAACATGATTTCTGACTGATCAGTAGAATCTTCAATCTTCTTAGTTATTAATCATAATCTGATAGCTGAATGATCACTAAAAGCTGCAGAACCTATCAGCACTGGTGCTTTTAGATGTCATATTTTTTATGAATGATTATTTGGCAATCAGACTTCTGTATGAGGACCAGGGATGCTGTACAAAGTTTAATGTCCCATGGCAACCAGATAGCATCCTCCATTATTACTGGTGACATGATTACTGACTGATCCCTAGAATCTTCATGGTAACATGATTTCTATTTGACCATTAGAATCTTCAATCTCTTCCTCAGTATGACTGCTGATTGATCACTAAAAGCTGCTGAACTGATCAGAGCTGGTGATAGATGGTGTTTTGTATTTTTTTTAATCAATGATTATTTGACAATCAGCCTTATGTGTGAGGACCAGGGATGCTGTACAAAGTTTAGTGTCCCATAGCAACCAGAGAGCATCTTTCATTTTTAATAGTAACATGATTACTGACTGATCACTAGAATCTTCAATCGCTTTAGTATGATTGCTGATTGATCACTAGAATCTTCAATCTCTATAGGATAGCATCCTCCATTATTACTGGTGACATGATTACTGACTGATCACTAGAATCTTCATGGTAACATGATTTCTGGTTGATCACTAGAATCTTCAATCTCCTTAGTCATTAATCAAATTATGATTACTGATTGATCACTAGAATGCTCAGTATCCTTAGTATGATTGCTGACTGATCACTAAAAGCTGCTGAACTGATCAGAGCTGGTGACTTTTTAGGTACTGATTGATCATTAGAATCTTCAGTACCCTTATTGCTGATTGATCAATAAATGTTGCTGAACTGATCGGAGCTGGTGATAGATGGTGTTTTGTATTTTTTTTTTTAAATCAATGATTATCTGACAATAAGCCTTATGTGTGAGGACCAGGGATGCTGTACAAAGTTTAATGTCCCATAGCAACCAGATAGCATCTTCCATTTTTAATAGTAACATGATTACTGACTGATCACTAGAATTTTCAATCTCTTTAATTATTAATCATTTTATGATTACTGATTGATCATGAGAATATTCAGTCTCCTTACTATGCTTACTGATTTATCACTAAAAGTTGCTGAACCAACCACAGCTGGTGATAGATGGTGTTTTGTATATTTTTTTTATCAATGATTATCTGACAATAAGCTTTCTACATAAAGACCAAGAATGCTGTACAAAGTTTCGTGTCCCATAGCAACAAGATAGCATCTTCCATTTTTATTGGTAACATGATTACTGACTTATCACTAGAATCTTCAGGCTTTTTAGTTATTAATCATTTTATGGTTACTGATTGACCATGAGAATAGTCAGTCTCCTTAGTATGATTGCTGATTGATCACTAAAAGCTGCTGAACCAACCACAGCTGGTGACTTTTAGATTGTGTCAATGTAAAAAGTTTATTTTTACCCCCCCCATACAAATACTGAACAGGGCACTAGTGCGATGTAGATATAATTTCCAAACACAGAAGGATGTATTTGTCGCTGTGTCATTTTCACAATCCCATACATTTCCCAGGAGTGTCTGGCTCTTTAGAAACTTTGCTAATCTCCCCCTTGGCCTTTCTCCTGTAGCCCAGCACAGCTCAAAGGTTAGGCACTTTTCTTAAAGGACTGATATTATGAATTCCCTGACAATTTCCCTGGGTGCCCCCCTAGGCTTTTCTCCTCTTTCTGGCAGGAAAAAAGGGGGGGATGCTGAAAGGGGCTTCTTTTTTTTTGTCATTCAGTGGGAGCGTTTAGACTGTCGAGGAGGTTTTGTCAAGGAACAAAAAGTGGGCTTGGGAGGTTTTGTGAGAGTGTTGTTTGTTGAAGTGCAGCTAAGAAAAAGCGGCTGCTTTCTGCTCATTGTAAGGAAAGCAATCAGTGGTATTTGGAAAACTGTTAGCATTGTGCACTTCTTCTGTGTCCATTGTCAGACGATTCTTTTCAGCAGCTTTTTTTTCAGCCGATCCAGCTGGCCAGACTGAATAGCAGTGCAATGTGTACACGCTTTGTCCCTCCAGCCTTCAAGTAGCCCCCATTGAATAGACTAAGTTGACACTGCATGACAGTGAAACAACATAATAAAAAATACATGAGCCCCTGAATAGGAGCAGGCGCATAAATAAATAAAATGGGTGACCAAAACTGGATAAACTGAATGACAAAACGCTGAAAGGGGAACAAAAAGATATTTAACACGCTAGATTAGCATTAGAATGCAATCTACAAGGCAGAACAATTGATGAATAGCTTTACCGGCCAAAAAAGAAATGGACTAAATGCCCTTTGAATGGATAGGCTTTTTTTTTTTTTTTTTTTGCACTGAAAAGGGAAAAAGGTAAAGATGAAGTTATGCAAATGAGGCATGGAGGACTTTTTCTGTATATGTGGGGGAAAACAAGGAGGGAATTAAGCCTGAGAATTTTACTGCACAATAATCACCCACTCAGGAGATGTGTGGGAATGTCACGGGGGACGCAGTTCACACGTGGGCAGCAGGGAGGGAAAGGGTTCTTCTGCGTCTCATCATAACAACAGATAATAATAACAACAATAATCATAATAATTCACACGTGGGCAGCTATATACCCCAACAGGGAAGGAAGGGGTTATCTTGCGTCTCATCATTGCAAAATATAATAATAATAACAACAACAACTACAATAATCATAATAATTCACCTGTGGACAGCTATACACCCCAACAGAGAAGGAGGGTGCTATCCTGCTTCTCACCATACTAACAATTTATAATAATATTAATAATCATAAGTATTATTATTAACAGGGAAGGAAGGGGTTATCCTGCCTCTAATATTAACAACAACTAATAATAATAATAATTCATAGGTGGGCAGTTCTACACCCGAACAGGGAAGGAGGGGGTTATCCTGCCTCTAATATTAACAACAACTAATAATAATAATAATTCATAGGTGGGCAGTTCTACACCCGAACAGGGAAGGACGGGGCTATCCTGCTACTCATCATATTAACAATTATTATTATTATTAATAATAATAAGTATTATTATTATTCTCAGGTGGCCAGCTATACACTCCAATAAGGAAGGAAGGGGTTTTCTTGCTTCTTATTAAGATCATCATATTAACAACAACTAGTAATAATAATAATAATTCACAGGTGGGCAGTTCTACACCCCAACAGGGAAGGAGGGGAATGTCCTGCTTCTCATCATATTAATAATAATTATTATTATTTATAGGTGACAAGCTATACACTCCAACGAGGAAGGAAGGGGTTAACCTGCTTCTCATTATAACAACAACAACTAATAATAATAATAATAATAATAATTGATAGGTGGGCAGCTCTACACCCTAACAGGGAAGGAAGGGACTATCCTGCTGCCAATCATATTAACAAATAATAATAATACATAGGTGGGCAGCTATACACCCCAACATGGAAGAAAGGGGCTAGCCTGCTTCTCATCATATTAACAACTAATAATAATAATTCTCAGGTGGGCAGCTATACACCCCAACAGGGAAGGAAGGGGCTATGCTGCTTATCATTATATTAACAAATAATAATAATAATTATCAGGTGGGCAGATATACACCCCAACAGGGAAGGAAGGGGCTATGCTGCTTATTATCATATTAGCAACTAATAATAATAATAATAATCAGGTAGGCAGATACACACCCCAACATGGAAGAAAGGGGCTAGCCTGCTTCTCATCATATTAACAACTAATAATAATAATTCTCAGGTGGGCAGCTATACACCCCAACAGGGAAGGAAGGGGCTATGCTGCTTATCATTATATTAACAAATAATAATAATAATAATTATCAGGTGGGCAGATATACACCCCAACAGGAAAGGAAGGGGCTATGCTGCTTATTATCATATTAGCAACTAATAATAATAATAATAATCAGGTAGGCAGATATACACTCCAACAGGGAATGAAGGGGCTATCCTGCTGCCAATCATATTAACAAATAATAATAATACATAGGTGGGCAGCTATACACCCCAACATGGAAGAAAAGGGCTAGCCTGCTTCTCATCATATTAACAACTAATAATAATAATTCTCAGGTGGGCAGCTATACACCCCAACAGGGAAGGAAGGGGCTATGCTGCTTATCATTATATTAACAAATAATAATAATAATTATCAGGTGGGCAGATATACACCCCAACAGGGAAGGAAGGGGCTATGCTGCTTATTATCATATTAGCAACTAATAATAATAATAATAATAATAATCAGGTAGGCAGATACACACCCCAACAGGGAAGGAAGGGGCTATGCTGCTTATCATCATATTAGCAACTATTAATAACAATTCTCAGGTGGGCAGCTATACACCCCAACAGGGAATGAAGGGACTATCCTGCTGCCAATCATATTAACAAATAATAATAATAATACATAGGTGGGCAGCTATACACCCCAACATGGAAGAAAGGGGCTAGCCTGCTTCTCATCATATTAACAACTAATAATAATAATTCTCAGGTGGGCAGCTATACACCCCAACAGGGAAGGAAGGGGCTATGCTGCTTATCATCATATTAACAACTAATAATAATAATAATAATTATCAGGTGGGCAGATATACACCCCAACAGGGAAGGAAGGGGCTATGCTGCTTATCATCTTATTAGCAACTAATAATAATAATTATCAGGTAGGCAGATACACACCCCAACAGGGAAGGAAGGGGCTATGCTGCTTATCATTATATTAGCAACTATTAATAACAATTCTCAGGTGGGCAGATATACACCCCAACAGGGAATGAAGGGGCTATCCTGCTTCTCATCATATTAACAAATAATAATAATAATAGGAATACTCAGGTGGGCAGCTATACACCCCAACAGGGTAGGAAGGGCTATCCTGCTTCCCATCATGTTAACAGCTAATACTAACATCAATAATATAACAATAATAATAATAATTTACAGGTGGGTAGGTATACATCCCAACAGGGAAGGCTATCCTGCTTCTCATCATATTCAGGCTGGGTTCACACCTGAGCATATTGGGAACTAGCATTCCCATTTGTGGTTTTTTTCCACGCGTTTCGGATCATTTCCACTCATCACGCATAGGGTAGCCCATTCACTTAAATGGACTGCCATACGCATGGAAAACACCCCAAAGAAGCTCCAAAACCTTTTTAAGATTGGAGCATGGCGCATTTTTTTCACCACGCATTTTGACACGTTAGTGGTGCATTTGCCACATGACAAAATGATTGGCAAACATACGCCTGCTACCTATGCTTGGGATACCATTAACAATAATGCACCATAAGGGCAACCCATATTTACCAAAATACGCAGCAAAACTCCAATTTTTCTGTATGCTCTGTTGCGCGTTCCGGAAATGCCAAGTGCGAATAAAAACCTAACAGCTAATAATAATAATAATAATAATTCATAGTTGGACAGCTACACACCCTAAAAGAGGTAAAGGGGGTGTTCTGATAATAATAATACTACTACTAATAATAATAATATTAATAATAAAATAATAGTACTTGTAAGTTACTCTTGGACAGCTATACACCCCAACAGAAAGGGGCTATCCTGCTTATCCTCATACTAGCAGATAAAAGTAATAACAAAAATGAACATAACAGTAGTTTACACATGGTCAGCTATGGAGCTACACCACAACAGGGCAGGAAAACCCTTGTACTGCTTATCATCATATTAACAGGTTTTAATAATATTATTAAGCACACGTGGACAGTTATACACCCCAATAGGGAAGGAAGAGGCTATCCTTCTTTAAAATTATTAATTTGATGATGATGATTATTATTATTATTATTATTAATAATAATTATACTCAACGCA
Organism: Staurois parvus; assembly: GCF_062004578.1. Classification (NCBI taxonomy): domain Eukaryota; kingdom Metazoa; phylum Chordata; class Amphibia; order Anura; family Ranidae; genus Staurois; species Staurois parvus. The sequence goes on along the minus strand of NW_028318039.1, from coordinate 15,093,850 downwards.
TGGACAGCTATAGACCTACACCTCAACATCGTCCTCTGTCTAGAAGGGAGCATATCTTCATAACAATAAAACGATAATAACAAAAACATTTTTTAGAATCGTATTAAAGTAATAATAATAATTTACATGTGGACAACTATGGTCCTTATCCCCAACAGCCTTCTCTTTATAGAGGGAAGGGGCTGTCCTGATTTTTATCCTATTAAAAAGTAGTAGTAATAATAGCAAACAATAATAATATTACAAATAATATTAATAATAATAAGTGGACGCCCCAACAGCTTCTTCTTGGGTTATCCTCTCCTCTTGCTATTATCAATCTAACAGGAAGAAAAAATAATTAATAATGATAATAATAATAATAACAACAACAACAACAAAAACAATTTCAATATACCTTGAAATCAAACTGTTTACCAAAGGCAACATTAAAACATTTTCTGATCCTATATAATATGGGGGTTCACTGAAAAAAAAACTGAATATAAATGTACATATATAGTCCAATGTATTCCAGTTTATGGTAATGCTAGAGAAATTGTAAGTGTTATCTATTGATTAATGCAGAATGTTTAGAGTTTAAAAATCTTTAACAATTTTAAGCAAGCAAATAAAAGGTATGACTTCAACTCCAAACCTTTCTTGTGTAGGGTAAGCATAGGGTACATTTACATAAATGGGAGCAGACTATAAAGTACACGGCTGTATTCTATAGCAGTGCTTATTGGATTTTTCATTCAGAACATTTAGGTGAAATCAATCCAATTTACACTGCCTGCAACCAACTGTATTTTTTCAGATGTCTAATATTTGAGGAAAGTTAGGTGGTGTTATCCAATGCTGAATATAATTGCAAGAAGTAATGGGCTAGCTTCCAGTTACATGTCACTAAGATGATCCCTTGTCACCTCAGTACAGGGACACTAAAGGCATCGCTCTGCTCTGCCAGAAAAGACAACTGTTGCATTGCGATATCTATCTATCTATCTATCTATCTATCTATCTATCTATCTATCTATCTATCTATCTATCTATCTATCTATCTATCTATCTATCTATCTATCTATCTATCTATCTATCTATCTATCTATCTATCTATCTATCTATCTATCTATCTATCTATCTATCTATCTATCATCTACAGCCTGTGTGTTTCTGTTGGAAAGCAGCTACAGCAGGATACAAGAAACTCAGCAGTACTTAACGATCTACCAATTTGAAAGGATCAATTCAATTTGTCGCTGTTTATTTAGCAGTCACCCCGGAGACATCAATGACAGGACAGGCTAATGTGGGAAGACAGGCTGGACCTGCTACCTGGCATCAGGTGTAAGCGTGCTGCAGCGACCCCTGCCGTGGCAGCAGGAAATGCACAGTAATGTAAGCACGGGGTTTCAAAGCACACATCGCACTTACAATACATATTTAACCCCTTCTTGGCAGTGAAACAGCTATCAACAAGCAAGGTCTGTCGTAGCTTCAGTATAGACCTATATCCCTTGTCATATAATATACATATATATATACTGCACATGCCTTCTTATAAACATTAGCTATAGAGAGAGAAAAATAATATACATGTGTGTGTATGTGTGTTTTATATATATATATATATATATATATATATATATATATATATAATACTGTACGTTGTTATATACATTAGCTGTCCAAATAGAAAAATAATGTGTGTGTATATATATATATAGATATATCTATATATATATATACTGTACGTTTTTATATACGTTAGCTGTCCGGATAGAAAAATAATATATATGTGTGTATGTATACATATATATATGTATATATATATATATATATATATATATATATATTTAGAACTGTACATTGTTACATACATTAGCCGTCCAGATAGAGAAAATACATATGCATTACATTTATTTATTATTACAGGTACTTAGGGCAGGGACTGATGTGAAAGTAAAACATATATGGCGCTATGTAAGTACCCTATATATATATACATATATATATCACTCAATTGTATAGTGGTGGAGATTAGTGATCCATACAGGAGGCACTGCATATGGAATTTACAGGCATTTAAACTCAGCATCTCTGGCAAAAAGAAATCCTTGCTTTTATGTCCAGAAGAAGTCTGTAGATCTTATTAATCAAATAATTATGTATATAAAACACACACAAAAGTGAAAATGGCACTGAATAAAATGTCTTCATAATAATAGATGATGGTGTCTATTACATAGCTTCTGCATTAATCTCAGTAACTGCCATTTCTTGAGAAAATGTATTTGTCTCAGCGTGTACAGTGTTGGAAACAATATTTGTGCTGAAAAATGACAGTCAAGAAAGCAGTGATTACAATTGGATTTGTGCAGCTCTCACAGATAATCGTTCTCCGCAGTGATCTGCTGACAGCAATGCTGTTAACTACAGTGACATGGACAACATGAATGGAGGGAGAGCAGGTGATTTGTCACTTTTGGCTCCCAGTGACCCCGCACACCGGTGCCTGTCACTGCTGCCCGACCTGTCACTTTGTCACATTCACTCCGCTTTTACACATTGATGCTTGTAGAATAGTAATCCTACCAATCAAAGGCTCCCAGGGCCTGTTCTTTGAGACTGCACTTTGCCTTACGTTTTATCAGCAAATATGAGTAACAAAATACAGTCTATTTTTTTTTTTTTTGGAATATTGACTAATACGTCAGATCTTGATATATATATATGTATATATAAAATGTATATATATAAAAATAGTTATATATATATAGATATAGATAGATATATATATATATATATATAAAACAAATAAGTTTGCTCTTGGCATATATACTATATATATCTATATATATATATGCACACACACACACATATATATATATACACACGCACACACATGTATATATATGTATACACACACACACACATATATATATATATATATATATATATATATATATATATACACATGCACACACATATATATATATGTATACACACACACACACACATATATATATATATATATATATATATATATATATACATATGTATACACACACACACATATATATATATATATGTATACACACACACACATAAATATATATATATATATAATTTGTAGAAAACATCTTCTGACATGCACATACTGTATATTGCTATATTGCAATACCAGTATAACTTAACTGATATTACAACTTATATGATTAGTAAAATAATAACACATTTTAAAATGAATATTAATGATAAATAGTGATCTTAAACATGCTAGGGATAAACATGGCAGACTCCATAAACCATTCAATATATTTTCTGAATATTGTACTAAAACATATTCCAGTGTTGATAATTTCTTTGCAGAGGAATCTGTCATCACTTGGACAAGCAGCAGGTAAAGTGGCCTGCTTTTTTACTGAGTCTGCTAGTGTCCAGATTAATAAAATATTACAATGGAATTCTCACCGTGAACACAGCAATATGATATGATTATATGAAGGGCCCATAAGCTTTTTATATAGCACAAAAATGCTGTTTTTTTCCACTGCTGATTACTAGGTAACTGCAGCTTAGAAGTAAATGTTAATTTTTGCATCCTTTTTGGTTGCTCTTTAGTTCTATGAGCTTGCCCCACATGTGATGTATTACCCCTGAAATTAAAAATGATTGCTTGTTTGGGCATGCCTAATAAAGTTTACGAGCAATGTTTAATAAAATGCAACCAACCCTAACATTATATTTCCATATGCTCACCCCACACAAAAAAGGCTAAAATCTCATTGTTTAGTATAGAGCTGTGTCATGGCACTTTATGTCAAGGCATTTTGCTGTGTGCTTGGAAATTGACATTGATACAAGATTCATAAACTGTATAATGAAAATGCTGGTTTAATAATTATAGGTTATCATACCAGATTATCACATATGTAGATTGAAAAAAAAACAATTATACAAAACAAAATAATGAAACTGGAATCAATTAGAGCACACAAGTGATGGCTTGTTCAGTTTGGATGCACTGACATACATTTTGCTACATTTTCCAGCACAGGTCATATGTATTGACAAGAGAAAACCCATTGTTATCAAAAGGGCCCCTTCACACAACCCACATGTTGTATTTTGAGTACACTGACCTGCATTTTATCTGTCAAGTCAATACAATTCTTTTAAAAATGATTGCAGTGCAATAAGTGTAAAAAATCGCATCAATGAAACTCATGTTAGGGTGAATACACCTTTACTCTTCCCTAGGATGTCCCTGACTCTTTTGTGTTTATTGACAGAAGCAGAATACTTCACAGAAATTTGTTGTTGAATATTTTTCTTTTGTCTTTTACTCTTTATTTGTGGATTTTCAGGTTAAATCAATATGAGATCTCTTGTTAGTGCTCACAATGAATTAATTGGCATTCAGTGTTTAGTGCTAAATACATTGTGATACATTTTATTGTGATAAAGACATATTTGACAAATATAAAGACCAGCCATCAAAACCAAAAAACACACAGTAGTGTAATTTGGTAATAAATGGCTACCAGCATAGAAATGATAGTAATTTGAGAATGAAATTATTAAAGGATAACTGTATGGTAAGATGAGTGAGCCAAGGGTATGAGCATGGTCTTTTCATCTGGTAGTTGAAAGTCCATTGGCTGTGACACAGGATATTTTTCCATAGACGTCTATATGGATTTTTCTGACACACTGGCCAGAGTGTGGACAGCAGCAAAACCATACGGTAAACACAACTTTCTGGTTGTAGAATGACAGAAATGAATACGTTTGAACTGTGGTTTCAGCTAATACTGAAAGTTTTCTGCTGAACCTCCCATAATCATTACAGCCTGATTGTACTGCCTCTATGCAATAGCCTTTAGCTTTACCAAAACACAGTTATATGATAACCGACCTAAGCAATCCATTAAGGTGTCCTTTTATCATGCAGCGGTAAATGACTGCTGCTCAGTTCTCCAGCATTCTCAGAGGAGAGAGTTCTCCTCTGAATGCCTTTTTATGAAGTGGTGTAGATCGCTTCTCTGAATGAAGAAAGACGCGATCTACAAATGCTTTGAATGCTGGAAAATGGCTGCTGTTACTATAATCTTGCGAGATCAGTCAAACACTGTTTACTAAGCAGCGGTAAATTATCTCTGCTTAGTTTGCGGTTTCCCCGATTCTCCAGCTCTGGGCTGGAGAATCTGGAGGGAGAACACAGATCGCAAGTGAAGGGCTGAGATCATTCCTTCATATACTGGCCATCTGTGTGCTGAGATGATCAGTGGAGAACATGTTCTCCGCTGATCATCTCTGTTTCCTAAACCACTAATGATCTGAGATCAGCAACGATCCTTAGGATCGCGGCTGATCTCTGTTTCATAAAAGGACATCTGAGTCTTTCTATAATAAGGCAGGCCCTTGCACTGCATAATTGTAGGTAAATCTAAAAGTAGCTGAAGTAGATATGTCTACTACCTTGTTTGTTGTATCCTTGGTTCCTGAATTCTCTACTAGATTCATAGTGACCTGCACTATGAGCATAGGTGTGCGCACAGGGTGTGCCAGATGTGCCTAGGTACACCCTAATCACCCATAGTTGCCAACATTCCTAGATGACATGCACATTATAGAAATGACTCTCTTCCCCCTACCATCTCCCGCAGCAGTTTCGGGTGCTCCTGCTTACTTCTCATGGAAAACTGCAGGAATCTCCCCAAGGGAGATCCTGACTCCTCCTTGATTTCTACTAGTACTGCAGTTGAGTTTGACTAGGCAGGATGGGGATGCACCCAGTCTCTGAGATTGTGCCCAGCCCACATTTTTCTGGTGTGTCATGTGTGAGCTGAGCAGAAGTCAGAGAGAATATATATATATATATATATATATATATATATATATATGTGTGTGTGTTTGAGCTTTGAGGTGCACACCCTCATGCAATAGGCTGCACACTCCAATGTCTATGAGGGTAATGGTGTTCTTTCAGCGGGAGGATGCAATGATGAAACCCCACAGACAAGGAACTAAGAGTTTGAAGTGACTAATCTAAATATCAGGCGATTCAATATTCAAGTTCATTTTTAAGCAGGTAAGTATGAAATTGTGCATAGAAATTCTTTCATTTTACATTTGCAGCCACTAGATGGAGAATGAGGCTGTATGAATCTGGGGAATTACTCTATTGGAGAGAGACAATCTGAAAACAATCAGGTTCTGTTATGCTCTCTCCTTATAAAACCCATAATGCTCTGCCAATCCTGTGTCAATTAACACATTTATTTGTAAAATAACAAATTTTATGAACACAGTAATAAACGATACAAAGAAATATAAAAACGTATACTGTAAAAAAGTGAATAAAATGACCAAAACACATAAAGCTTCCCGTTAAACTTTTTATTTGGCAGTAGTTAATCAGCACAGTGTGGCTCTCTACAAGTAGTTCCAAATATTTGTGGGAAAGAACATACAAGTAGGTGATGCTTTTACAGCTTTGCCCTTCCATGGAATCTCTTAATGATTTTTAGCAGACTTAACCCTTTGAGGACCATAAGATTACGGAACGCCAAAAGAATCAATTTTTTGTTTTTAAAGTTCGTACACTTCAGTTGCTGTAACTAAGCCATTTCATGAAATAATTGGCAAAAAGCTAGATCCATTTGTTGATAAGAACTAATATTTTGACTCAAACAAAAAAAAAAAAAGTATTTTAAGTTCTTAATCAGATGATACAGGCAATTAAAAACATGGGACAAATACGTCCCTTGGTCCTCAAAGGGTTAAAGCAGTATTAAACCCCAAACCACAAATTTATTATATTGCAGCTTATCAATCATTAGATGTGTTAGCTGCATCAGTTTTAATTTCTTTGACTATTTTCCCTCTGTTTCCCATAGTGAGCTGGCCAGTAACGCACCTCATATATTAGTGAGACACAATTCTGGAGGAATAAGCATAGGAGGCATAGCAGACAGCACCATTGTCAGTCTTGGGGGTAATGGTAAGTATATGAGCAGATTTGAATGCAATAACAAATTTAACTCAAACTCCAGCTCACACTTTTTAATCAGTTACAGCAACATGTTTTTCCTTTTAAGATAAGGTTTTACATAAATAGGTAAAAGCAGCACATTTTCACCATCCCTGCCAGTGGCAAATGTCTCATTTGTGTAAACTGATACATTCTGGTGCAGAGCTTGAGCTTCTGAAAAACAGCAGATTTGCTGGCTTGATCACAATGAAAATAGAAGAAAGAAAGCATCAAAAAGGAAACTAATACAGCCATCCCATCTAGGAACTGGTATGCTGCAGTATAATAAATGTTTGCTTTTGGGTTTAATACTGCTTTAAGATTGTGCAGGTTGACATCTAATTCACATGGTGCTACCTTTGAAAACTGTGACGGAATGTAGGCAGGACAGAACACACAAAGAAGATGGTAAACACACAAAGCTTTATTGAACTATGAAAGGCACTCAATCAGGACAGGAAGGTAGCGTCCAGGTACCCAAAAAGGGGAAGAGAGGGGAGGAGCCCAAATAATTGTAATCTGGCCCACGATAGGGCGCTTTGGGTAGCGATGGCCCAAGCACTCAGGGGGGCAGTCCAGGTAGCTATAATCCGGGCACGCAATGGGGCAGTTCAGGCAAGGGTAATCCGAGCACACAATAAGGACAGTTCAGGCAAGGGTAATCTGGGCATACAATAGGGGCAGTCCAGGGCTCTCCACAATATGCGACTTCTAGGGACACTCACGGTAAGCGGCTTGCGGACACTCAGCAGCAGGCAGCTTCTAGGGACACTCACGGTAAGCGGCTTGAAGACACTCAGCAGCAGGCGGCTTCTAGGGGCACTCATGGTAAGCGGCTTGCAGACACTTAGCAGCAGATGGCTTCTAGGGACACTCACGGTAGCAAGCTCACGGGGACTCAGCGGGGCCCTGGCTGTGGAGTCTGATCTCAGCACAGCCCTCACACAGCTCTCTAGGGACAACAGCAGGCTCACGGGGGCTCAGTGGGATTGTGGCTGTGGGGTCTGACCTCAGCACAGTCCTCACACAGCTCTCTAGGGACAACAGCAGGCTCACAGGGACTCAGCGGGGTCTTGGCTGTTGGGTCTGACCTCAGCACAGCCCTCACACAGCTCTCCAGGGACAACAGCAGGCTCACGGGGAGTCAGCGGGGTCTTGGCTGTGGGGTCTGACCTCAGCACAGCCCCTCCACAGCTCTCTAGGGACAACAGCAGGCTCACGGGGACTCAGCGGGGTCTTGGCTGTGGGGTCTGACCTCAGCACAGCCCTCACACAGCTCTCTAGGGACAACAGCAGGCTCACGGGGACTCAGCAGGATCTTGGCTGTGGGTTCTGACCTCAGCACAGCCCTCACACAGCTCTCTAGGGACAACAGCAGGCTCACGGGGACTCAGCGGGGTCTTTGCTGTGGGGTCTGACCTCAGCACAGCCCCCACACAGATCTCTAGGGACAACAGCAGGCTCACGGGGACTTGGCGGGATCTTGGCTGTGGGGTCTGACCTCAGCACAACCCTCACACAGCTCTCTAGGGACAACAGCAGGCTCACGGGGACTCAGCTGGGTCTTAGCTGTGGGGTCTGACCTCAGCACAGCCCCCCCACAGCTCTCTAGGGCAACAGCAGACTCACGGGGACTCAGCGGGATCTTGGCTGTGGGATCTGACCTCAGCACAGCCCTCACACAGCTCTCTAGGGACAACAGCAGGCTCACAGACAGTCCAGGCAGGGAAAAGTAAGGGGGAGGAAGTCCACGGACAGTCCAGGCAGCGGTTATATGGGCACACACTAAGGCTGTCCGGGCAAGGGCAATAGGGTGCACAATAGGGACAGTTCCACACTCTGCTGCATGCGGCTTGTAGGGGCACTCACGGAAGGTAGTTTCCAGGAGCAACCAGCAGACAATGTGCAGGAACACTCACGGTTTCTGGGACAGCAGCAGTCAGTAGACAGGGACCCTCACAGTGGTCAGCTTTCCAGGGACAGCAGCGGTCAGTGGACAGGGACCCTCACAGCAGTCGGCTTTCCAGGTACAGCAGCAATCAGCGGACATGGACCCTCACAGCGGTCAGCTTTCCAGGGACAGCAGCAATCAGCAGACAGGGACCCTCAAGGTGCTCATCCTTCTAGGGACACAGCGGTCAGCAGGCAGGGGGCAGCTTCCCAGGGACACAGCGAACAGCAGACAGGGACCCTCATGGTGCTCACCCTTCTAGGGACACAGCAGTCAGCAGGCAGAGGGCAGCCTCCCAGGGGCACAGCGATCAGCAGATAGGGACCCTCAGCGGGGTCTGGGCCAGGGGCGGACTGACAACTCATGGGGCCCCCGGGCAATAGGGGATCATGGGGCCCTGTGTCCTTGCCCAAACTCAAAAAAGCCTATGAAAAAGGTACCAGGGGCATTTCATGGGGCCCCCTACTGACCCCGGGCCCTCAGGCAGTGCCTGAGTTTCCAAATGGTCAGTCCGCCCCTGATCTGGGCTGTGGGGGCTGGCCTCAGCTCAGACCCCACAAAACCATTCTCTTCTCGAGCAGGGGACCAACAATGATCAGCTTTCCAGCAGGCCTACAGGAACTCAGCGGGAGTCCTGGATGTGGGGTCTGGCCTCAGCTTATTACCAGAGCAGGACGCTTCCTGGTTGCCCCGGCAACGGCCGGCCCAGTGTCAGGTTGCTGGGGCAACAAGGCACGCCCCCTGACTTTGGCCACGCTTTTGGGAGAGCATCCTTTGTCTATGGTGGGCGCAGAGCATGGGAAGCCTCGTGCCCGCGCTGTGCCCACCGGGGGGGCGCTGAGACAGGTCGGAGGTACCACGCCGGAACCACCGGCGGGGGGTCACTTTCCCCCCATCCTGCACAGCCTTTCTTCAAAGGCTGCGTCAGGATGTGAGGAGGTGACAAGAGGCGGGGGGGGGGGGAGAGGTGCCACTTCTCATCCTGTGCAGCCTAACTTCAAAGGCTGCGACAGGATGAGAAGAGGGTGAGGGGACACAGGGGAGACACAGGCACGGGGGGCAGAAGAGGAGCAGTCACTCCATGACAAAAACATTCTATTTTCTATGGGCCATTAGCTAGACACAGGTTTCATTGCCTATATTTGCTGTAAATTAGATACTGATGGCAGTCTCTGAACGCCTTATTGCATAAGACCTTGGTATCCACTAAGCAACTGCCAGCCTTTAAACATAGCAACACTATCAAAGAGGTTATCTGGTTTTTATGGGGCATTTGCAATATTGTAACCAGCTGAAAAACATTGTACAATAGTCCAGAAAGTATAGCTATGTAGAACACACATGGTATACTTGAATTGGGGTCTTACAACTAAGTGTTGTCTGGTCAGGGTCATATGGCCTATTCTCATGGATAGAGGAGTGGTTGGGCTCAGGTTCAGATGCTCCATATCTACAAAGCCCTATTAAAGATTGTTCCTGTACTCAAGTACAGATAAAACCAACAAACGTACAGTAATGTAATTTGGTAATAAATGACTACCAAGATAAAAATAATAGTAATCTGAAGATGGAAATCTTAAAAGATAACTGTAAGGTAACATTGTGAGCCAAGGGTACGAGTCAGCTACTGCCAGGCTTTAAACTAAGCAACACTATTAAAGTGGTTATCTGGCAGTCCCTGGACTCCTTACTGCATAAGACCTTGTTATCCAGTAAGCAACTTCCAGTCTTTAAACATAGCAACACTATCAAAGTGGTTATCTGGCAGTCCCTAAACTCATTACTGCATAAGACCTTGGTATCCAGTAAGCAACTGCCAGTCTTTAAACATAGCAACACCATCAAAGTGGTTATCTGGTTTTCATGGGGCATTTGTAATATGGTAACCAGTTGAAAACAAATGACACAATGGTTCAATAAGTGGAACTACATAGAACGCACATGGTATACTTGAATTGGGGCCTTGCAGCTAAGGGTTGTCTGTTCAGGGTCATAGAGGCCTATTCTCATGAATAGAGGAGGAGTGGTTGGGCTCAGGTTCAGATGCTCCATATCTTCAAAGCCCTATTAATGATGCTTCTGTACTCAAGTACAGATAAACCCAATACACATACAGTAATGTAATTTGGTAATAAATGGCTATCAGCATAAAAATGATAGTAATCTGAAGATGAAATTCTTAAAAGATAACTGAAAGGTAACATTGTGAGCCAAGGGTATGAGTCAGCTACTGCCAGGCTTTAAACACAGCAAAATGGTTATCTTGCAGCCCTTGAACTCATTACTGCATAAGACCTTGGTATCCAGTAAGCAACTGCCAGTCTTTAAACATAGCAACACTATCAAAGAGGTTATCTGGTTTTCATGGGGATTTTGTAATATGGTAACCAGCTGAAAAAAAATTGCACAATGGTTCAGAAAGTGGAACTACATAGAACGCACATGGTATACTTGAACTGGGACCTTGCAACTAAGGGTTGTCTGTTCAGGGTCATAGAGGGCTTTTCTCATGAATAGAATAGTGGTTGAGCTCAGGTTTAGATGCTCTATATCTACAAAGCCCTATTAATGATGCTTCTGCACTCAAGTACTGCTTTCCTTATAGTCACAGTGATGCTGCCAGTCAGCATTACCACTGCAACCAAACTTCTTTGAAGGAGGTTAGTGAAGCACAAGAAGATGATTAATTCAACTTCCACTCTTGTGTTGAATTCAAAAGTGGTAACTCATCAACTGCAACAAGGAAAAATAACGTAAAAAGGTATTCTGCAAAGATACTGTACACTATAGCCACTAGGCACTCATATATATACTTTTAATTGTGGCTGTTAGAAACTGCAATATAACTTTAGAGCAAGACTGCCAGTGATGTGCTTTAGAAATAAAAGTGCTTCTCAATTTACTATCTTACTCTATTGTCTCCGTCACTGCCCCCAGTTTATAATTGGTGGCATCCCACTTACATATTGATGGTCAATGGGCTTGCATATACTCTCTGGTGCTAGATTGTGACCCACTGATAACAACAAATAAGGCATATCTCTTATCAGCTGCCACAGTTCTTGAAACTCAACAGTCCTTGTAATTCAATCCTGTCATAGCCATGGTTTAACAATAAACGGCAACAAAAGGTTCATAGAGATGAAGGATGCCTGCCATTGTTTATCTGCCGCTGTGGTAAGGTGATGTTAGCATATTTTTATAGGATAGTCCTTGGCTTGACATCAGCTGATAGCGAATCTCAAGAGACTAAGCAACTCTCCAGCTGGCCAGAGATCACATGTAATCACTTACAGAAACTGTTCCTTATGTCCTATGTAATGGCATAGGTCATGTGAGCAAAGAGAAATCTAGTTTAAAAATAAATAGATTATATATATATTACTGTTTTATTACATTTTCTTTTAACTAGGTTGTTATGGTTTAAATCAGATACTTTTTCTATTATCCAGTTTGAGCTCACCAAGTTAATTAGCTATCTATGGTCCAGTATACCTAAAATCACCAGATTATGTAAGAATTAACATTTTCATAAAAATGATGACTCAAAAGAAAATTTTGTATCATGCTATGTGGTTTTTATTTGTATCACTAGGAGGTCAATAATGTCAGCCCACATTTTTCTCTCATGACAGACCTACTTTAACATTTAGATGCCCACATTCTAGATTAACATTAAGGTGGAACTCCATGTAATATAATAAAAAAAAAAACTTTATTTCTATGGATAATATTAAAAACGTTTATAGTTTGTATTGTTGGAATTGTTAAATTTCTGATTACAAACAACAGTCTAATCCAGGCATTCAGCAATTCTCATGTGCTTCACCAACAGCAGTGTGCCTGTGCAGCCGAATATTGCTGCACACAGGCGTTTCTTGAAAGCATTGTTGGTGTCTGTGCTAGCAGCACAGCACAACCCCTTCTGACTCTGCCCACATTCTTCCCAGCCCCACCCATGTCTCACCTGACTCCACCCATCCAACCTGGCCACACCTCCACCCTGCCAAGTCCCACCTCCTGCCCCACCCTTCAATGGTCACTACCAAGAGTGATGCTCCTAATCAGAAAGAGACACGTCCACCGGCCAAGCTTCCACTGTGAAAGAAGAGGGATTGCAGTCACATGACAGCAGTGCACAATAAAGTAAAAAAAGGTACAAAAACAAGGAGTTTTAAAATTTTAGACTTACCGATGGACTTTCATTACTTGTTTAAGCACAAACCTTTCCTTCCACTTAAATTTTCATACTGTTTTAGAACTTTTGAGTGAACAGCTATATGTTCTTAGTGCACTGTTCCTAATTGCTGCTGGTCTACACTAATGATCAGGATGACCGCAAAATTTTGTCTAGTTTGATTGGTGTTTTGAAATTAGTAGTAGTTTGTGTGTGCTATTTGAAGTTGTGAGTTTAACAAAAGATTGCCAAATTTGAATTAGTACAAAAAGTAATTTTTAATGTAAATAAAGGCTTCTTACCCTCTTGCTCACATCCTTTTTTGTGTGTACACTAATTTGTGTGCCGGGTGCTGGGATTAATGAATTCTCATGCGCGTACCCAAGAGTTACATCATCATGGGCTGGACAATAAAGAAATACAAGATATGCCATCAAGACTGTCAATGATGGTGAACCTGGAAGAAGCCATCTAGAAATAACATGGTGAATTGGTACCATTTTACCCTCCCAATGACTTTTCAAGTTTTCAATGACTTTTGAAATCCATTCATAAAAAGATTTTTTCATCAATGTAATGCCAAGTTGTTTAATAAGCTGCTGTTTTGGGTTGATTATTTCCCCCATTGTCTAAAAGAACAACAAAAAAGCAAAAACACATAATGAAAAAAATGCTCTAAAGTTTTTTAAAGCCCTTAAACAACTTTTAAAATGCTAAAACCAACTTGGTCCATGATAATTTTGCCTTCCATATTGACTCCAATGCATTACACCTGTGGGCAAAATTTCACAGAAAAATAGGCAAATTTTGCTGACGCAGAATTAGCTACTTTTGCTCACTCCTACTTATCATCATGACAGCTAATTATGATAGCCACATAAGGTTGTTTACAAACAGATCTCCCAGCTTTGGCTGTTTTTGTGCCTTGCACAGATAGAGACACAGTGACAACTGAAGCTGGCAGGCTGCAGCTATCACAGTACAGTACAGTACAGTGTGTAAATAAAAATGAATTAAAAGTTGAATTCCAAGAATTCAGCCACTTTGTAAAAAGTGAGGGCACACTATGAGTTAAGTACAACTAGGAGCATGACATATCCTGGATTTATCTCTATTATTTACATTTGACGGGTGTATTGCTCTCCTGGAGAGACAGGAGGGGAGGAGCGGGCTTAGCAGCGGCAGCAACTCTACTGTTGGGAGTGCAGGGATCAGAAGCATCAGCATTGGGCTCTCGGAAATACAGTTATAGCGGTCTTCCAGGAATACTATAAACCTCTCAGATATAAATAATAGAGATAAGTCCTGGAAGTGTCATGCACCTCCTTGGACTTAACTCATAAGGGATTATTTGCTAAAACTTTGGAGTGCAAAATCTGGTGCGGCTGTGCATGATAGCCAATCAGCTTCTAACTTCAGCTTGTTCAATTAAGCTTTGAAAATAAAACCTGGAAGCTGATTGGTTTCTATGCAGAGCTGCTCCAGATTTTGCCCTCTCAGGTTTTAGTAAATAACCCCAATAACGTATCTTCACATTTTACAAAAGAGCTAAATTCCTGGAATTCATCTTTAATTAATTTCAAAGGTTTAAAATGTAATTAAAATTATGATGAGCAAAGTCATAAAAATATGCATTTTTAAAAACATTTGTGTCCATGTTTTAGCTTCTAACAAAAACACATGTTCAGATTATTTATTAAAACAGTGTACAAAATAAAAGCCATACATTGTACTTAAAAATGCAAAAATCATTTAGGCGGACCAATTAGTTATAGAGTTATTGTCTCTATAGCTAATGCTTCTAAATTTGTTCTGGGTATCTTGGCTTTAGTGGCCTCTGATCATGAATGGGATTAAACAATACATCAACAGAAGCCTTCTTTAAACTTTTACACTGCTTGATCTTTTGTACATAAAAGGTAGATTTATCATTTCTAATGAATCTTTTTATTAAAAACAAAGAAAGCAGACTGTGAAAATTAACAGAAAATCCAATACAGATTAGCAGAAAGTGGGTAATCAAGCTGAGCCATAATACCTGGCCATGCATGAATAATTGAACGTTCAAGGAATTACCCAATACGAGCTACACAAAGCAGGAGACATGGATGCTCCATATTTTTATATTGCTTAATTAAAGCATATAAAATAAATGTCTCATCCGGTTATGTTTTCCCTTAAATGTTAACACACATATGGTAAAATCTCCTGGATCATGAAATTATAATCAATAGGGAAAGATTTAGGATGTTGACACAGATAAAATATATCTACTACTTTTTCATAGCTAAGGTTTTGCTAACAAAACACCAATGGTTTTCAAAGCGCAGTTATAGAGTTTCCTTTTGATATATATTTTTTTGAAGTTGTAATTTTTGTAATTTTTTGTCACAATTTTTTGGAAAATGAAGAAATCATTTTTTTCCACTATTTTTTTTTTACATACTGTCACCAGTGCAGTACAGCGTCATCATATAACTGGTGTGGCAGTTATCAGTTACTGATGACAGTATGCAAAAAAAAACCCAAAAACATTTTTAATAATTATTTTGCAATTTATAAAATATTTTTTAATTAAATGTTTTGGGTTTTTTTTACTTACTGTGACCAGAGCAATACAGTTTTGCCATAGTAACACTATACTATTCTGGGGAGATGATCAGGATTTTTTCTTACACATTATAATTGCTTATAACAGTGAACATCACTGTTATAAACAAACATTTTTACTGAACAAAATTGATTCATTCAGTGTGTATTGTTGTGATTAGCTTTGATTGGCCCCAACTAATCACATGACACAGATGGGCTGTAATTGGCCCTGTCTGTACCATGTGATTACTGTCACCAATCACAGCGAGCAACACAATAGTACACAATGGATGGCATGAATGGAAGCCATGCATTGTGTACAATTGGTGACAGCAATCACATGGTACCAGCAGAGGCACAGTGATCTGTCATCGGCTGTGTCAGATCGCACCGCAGAGTGGCCCATGGGCCTGTGCTAGAGGTGAGTGTTAAAGTTTTTTAGTTACTATATTTGGAAAGATTAAGAAAGTATTTAATTTTAATATTCTAATATATTAAAATTGTAAAATATTAATATATTACAGCGTGATATGACTGATGTGGCAATGATCAGGGATACTGACTGGTGACAGTGTGTAAAGAAAAAAAAAAAATGTTAATCATTTTTTCAATTCTTTTTACATTTTTTCACATTTTGTTTTTATTTTTTTGTATATATAGTACTGTAACTGTGTAACAATAGTGACACTGTACTACTCTGGGGAAGTGATCAGGATTTTTTTTTCTTACACTACAATTGCTTATACAGTGATAATCACTTTTATAAGCAATCATTTTTATGAATGACATCCATTCATTCACAACCATTCATTGAGTATTATTGTGATTATCTGCCATCGACCTCAGCTATCACATGGTACATATGCACTGTGATTGGTCCTGATTGTACGATCTGACCACTGTAACCAATCACAAAGATCATTACAAAAATACACAATGAATAGCTATGAATGAAAGTCATTCTTTGTGTACAACTGTCAAGTGATCGTTGTGATTGGTCACAGCAATCACATGATAACGGGACCGACCGAATACAATGATCTGTTATAAAAATGTATGGGAATGAATACAGATGTTGCCATGGTGATCTAGCAGTTTTATACTGCTAAATATTATTCATGTAATGAAACTATTGTAAAAGGATGTGTGACAGTATGATGCTATATCAAGGTTTTTGCAGGCAAGACTGGATCACAGGAAAAAACAAGCAGCTTGGTAAATCCTGGTTTCGGCCTGGAGCTTAGAGGCTTCACAGAGACTTGGGAGGGATAAGGTCTCCAGTCCTAGGTCCACATTTTGTGAGCAACCAGCCCTCAGTGATTGTGCAGCTGTTCACAATCCCTGTGAGCTTGGGAGTGACTGTAGCTCAAGGATCCAACTGAGAGGCAGGAGGCTCTGTTCAGGAGTCAAGGTGTGAGTCAGTACAGCAGGGAGAAGCTAGAGTTTGTGCATATGTATACAGGACCGTGTGAGCATGAGTAAACTATGGAGGATTATACAAGGACCTGAAGCTGCAACACTCTAAGTGAAAGCCACAAAGTTGATGCATTAATGTGTGGATGAGAGATGCAGAAAACCCCTACAGGGATAACCCTTGAGTGTTTTGGAACTTTATTGCAAGAAAATACATGAACAGAAGATTTTTGTGAGTGGCTTCATCCTTAAAGTGCTACCTTGAGTTAATCTTCTCACAGATGGTTTATGTAAGGCAACGACTTTTCTAAAAATGCCATATGAAGCTAAGAACAGTGAACACCCTGCTATTTGACCTGGAAACCATGTATACAGGAGGTATTCCCATGGGTCATTTTTTAAGAAGACCAGACACATCTTCTAGGAATGTTCATTCACAGCTAATTGCATGTTAGGTGATCCCTCCATAGTATGTGAACAACAGCATAAGCTTACCTGGAAACAGACAATGGAAAGTTTCCACCTTTTGTGAAACATTTTAAACCAATATTTCTTTCACAGGTTCTCTATTGTGAATACACAGTCTACTGAAGGCTTGATGCATGTAAAGTACAGAATGAAACTCTGTGAACAACTAGCTGTGTACATACTCATATACTCCAGTTAACTTAGTAAGAAGAAGTAGCTGTTCACTTTACAAACCACTTCTTTTCAAAAGAGTTCAAAGAGTCTAGGGCACTCACAGTTTTTTTTTATTACTGCAATAAATCAAGGCTAACAACAGTCTGACAAGGACTGTTTTCCATGAAAAATGTACTTTTTTAAGGTTTTCAGTAAACGTTCACTCGGCAAAGTGTATGTTAACTTAAAGTAGGACGCTGGTGTCCATTTATGAACCAGCGGTAATAGATCGCTGCTCAGTTCTCCAGCATTCTTGGAGAACACAGTTCTCCTGTGAATGCAGTTTATGAAGCAGCTCTCCGAACGAAGGGAGAACGATCTCCAAACGCTGGAGAACGGTCTACAAACTTTGGAAAACGGCTGATTTTACTATAATCTCGCGAGATTACAGTAAAAGATCAGTTTACTAAGCAGAGGTAAATTATCTCTGATTAGTTTGAGGTCCCTCTGATTCTCCAGCTCTGGGCTGGAGAATCTGGAGGGAAAACACAGATCTCCAGAGAAGGGCTGACATGATCTCCTGAGTGTCATAAACTGTGAATGACCAGAGAATAGCTGAGATCTGTTGAATCGCAGCTATTCTCTGTGTCATAAACGGACACCTAAATGCTTAGCATTATTTTTACTTTAATGCATTCTCAGTAAACATGCCACAGTTGTGTCCAAACACTTCCATACAGTCCCTACCCTGTTCATGGCTTCCTACTCCAGGTTCCACAGAGCTTCTTCTCCGAACTTGCGGGTATGGGATGATGTGCCCTTCACATGCAGTGGATGCTTCAGTGGCCTGAATACAGTGGAGAATCCTCCATCCAGGCTGTTGAAGGTAGAGAGGGAATTTATGGATTTCTCTTTCTTCCTCCCTTGTGTGGTGAAAGGCTGAAAATTTGAGCTATCTATGTCTGTCTTTGGCTTAGTAAATAATATAACACAAGATATAAGGCGATCTTTGAAGATGTGGCTTGACACCACAGGCTGTGATACTCTTCAGCACGTGCAGAACAATCCCCATTCACCTAAAAAATGAACAGAGGTTGTTATAAATGTCTGCCCATCTCCCTACATCTGCCAAAATACATGTGTAACAACCATTTTGTTCATGTAACAAGTTTCCTATGCCATTTCCTCATAAGAAGGCATAGCAGTGACCTTCCCTCCCCCCAGTCCTTCAGTTTATACAATACACAGCTGTTAACTGATGCCAGAGTCTTCTTATCAGACCAGGACAGATAAAGGTCCTCTCATGCCTATTAGCCCAATTCATGTTCCAGTCTGGGAAACCCTAATAAAACTGTCACCCTTGCAAGCTTGAGCAATCCAGAGAACTAACAGATATTCGGTTGTAAATAGCTCAGCTGAAGGGAAGGGCCAATAGACCTCCCTGATAGACTTGTTATCAGCTAAGACTGTAAAACTTCAGCATATTTCATGACTCATAAAATAGTGACAGCGCAGCCACAATATTATTATTATACAGTATTTATAAAGCGCCAACAGTTTGCTCAGCGCTGTACATTACAAAGGGAGACAATACATGAGACAGTACAATAACAATACAATGCGATACATGAGGGGTTTGAGGGCCCTGCTCCTTGGAGCTTACAATCTAGGAGAATATAGACATATTTACCTCCCTCAGCTTTTTGAACCCAAACATCCCTATGCTAGGAGGTACCAGAGTGGATTGGGCCTCCACACCCATCCTAAGAGAAACAGTTATCCGAGACCTGTCATATCTATATCCAATTTGAAGCTAATTTTATGCTGGACAATAATATGCATTTTAGCAGACTGTAATTGGTAGTTATCCAGAAATTTGAATACTCATAAAAAACTGCATTTGGGACCTGGACATAAAGGAAGTGACCTCCCAGTAACCACCCCTTAATTCACATGACTGGTCAGATGGTCTCTGTCAACATCCCTTTGATACCACAGAAAAGGGGAATACCAGGACACTTTCACAGCTCTCGTGTACCATCAACCAAGGAATATCTGTCAGGTTATGAGAGCCAATAACACCTTGCTCACCCTTGACTGAACGCTGCAAAAACTAAAGACTTTGCAAGTATATACCTTTGTCTTGCTGTGGCCTGTTCTCTTTGTTACTTTGTAATATCTTTGTTCTTGAAAATATTTTATTTGCACCATTTTGACCTTGTCAATAATAAACTCTATTTTGAAAAGTGTTGAAATTGTCTCTAAATGTACTAATGCAAGCTAAAAGAATTCCTGTCTCTTGAAGAATGCTACTCTAGTATACTCCTCTGAATATACCTGTCTGTGGTAACAGTGTGTGGTACAGACGTTTATTCTAAAATCATAGTTGTTATTGCTAAGAGTAAAAAGGGGGTGGTGGTAGCTTAAAGAGTTAATTGCTTAGTTAATTCAGTGACAATCTCTAGTGACAGTGCGGTGTGAGATTCGCCAGTCCTTTGTCATGAATTTTTACAATGGGCAGGGGTCTGACATCCTCATTTGTCACAGGCGGTGTCTCCCAAAACTCACATATTACTGTATGAAAACATTTCATTCCAAGTATTTTTGTTCCATTGTATAATAAGACTGTTTTTAACAACATATAAGGCCATTGCACCATTATCGCAGCCAAGCGAAAAGTATTTTCTGATGGAGAGGTCAGCAATGTAAGCTTTTATATTAATTCAACATATTTTTAAAGTGCACACACTTTAATTTACATTATCACTTCACTGTATGTACTGTATATGGATGATGGCACTGTATTTACTATAATTTAAAAAAAATCTAAGTACCTTTTTTCACTAACATTTATAGGTAAAGTTGATCCAAGGAACATCCAATTGCCTCTCGGGGCAGGAGAAAGTTGGATCATGCTGTGCTGGGTTTTTTTGCCTTCCTCTGGATCAACTGTGGGTATAGGATTATACCTTTTTTTTTTAATGATTGAACTGGATGGTCTTTTGTCTTTTTCAGCCAGACTAACTATGTAACTATTACTTTTTTTCATAATTAATTTACAGCTGTCCTGTGACACAGCTCACTCCCAGCCTAGCTGCAGGGAAAAATTGGCCAGAGAAGCTTCTAGTCCTCTGCTGCAGGTCACATGTTAAACAAAAAAAAAAAAGCCTTCGAATTACAAAGGATAAATGCATAATTAATATCAAATAAATGTTTAAAATCATGATACCAATATGTATTTGAAGTAAAATTTTTATTATTTTTGTGCAAAAACTTGGTGTGGGCTATCTAGGGGAAGGTTCTGCTAATCACACATAAAAGTAGCTCTAGACACCATAGAGCTAAAGGATTCTAGAGAAACCAAACCGACTGCTGCAGGTCACACTCAGCTTAGCTGGTAATATAATGTTTGTTAAGACCTTATGAGTTCCATCGTGTGAAAGATCTTCTCGGTTCCTTGATACATGTACGGCGCTGTTTTACTTGTTGCTCTTGTGAGTATATACTCTTTTATCCTTTAATAAAGTGCTGTTGATAATGTCCTAGACCTTTGAGCCCTTTTGTTTCTGCCAATCACAGCCTGTTGCATGCCCCTCTAGCCTGTACAAGCTAGCCTGTAGCCTGTATCTATTGTTTGTATGTGATTAGAAATATAGGGAGATGACTCCTCCATTATCAACATGTAATATCTTGCCTTCAATGTGTTTAGCTGTTTAGTGGGCATGAAGGAGGAGGGAGGAAGTGGACTATCATTTATATAGAGTGCACACACCCACATGTGCGACTTTACATGGGTTGCATAGGTAAGAAAAAGGAGGAAATGAATAGCTTAGAAGGGAACTGAAACTGGAGCATGCTCAGTAGATATGGCAATGGTAGGTCTACATAGTGTCAGGCATGTGAACAGCATGTAATATAGCATGTAATGACAGTTTTTAATGGTGTGGGTTTAATGATATTTGTAATATTCTATCACTGTAACACACATCGTTGTGTCTAAACCAGAGAAATCTAGGGAACTAATAAGTAAAAAAAATAAGCTCTTCCTCTGGCTGCTTTCAGTTTACAATTACAGATGATAAAGAAACATACAACATCTTCTACATGTGTGTATAGCTTAGTCTGGGCATATCAAACGGAAAAGCAAAAATCATCATGTAAGAGATAAAATCTATATCTAAAAACTTGGCAAAACTGTCCCCTCAAAGTATGTTTGTAGTTTAGCAGTTTGTTATACAGATATAAATAACAGATAGATAACAACAAATACCGTTCACAAAGCAGTAATAGTAAAATTGCCCCCTATATTCCTCCTGCATCTGGCTAGTATTGCTAGATGTATTTCTATTTCCTATCTTCATATATTAATAAAAAAAATTAAAAAACAGTTTAAAAGCTGCCCAGGGCGAATTCTATTACATTACAAGACTCATGCTGGAGACATACCCAGTCACAAGCAGATGCTTTTCACATGACTGGATAGTTGAAGTTAATATTCACACAATTTATTGAGTGAGGATTCTCAACTTCTTTAGTAAATCAGCCTCACTGCATCCTATTGTCTTCCACACGGGTACTTTAATGTAGCAGGAATGGCCCTGGGCAGCTTATAAACTGATTTAATTTTTTAAATAAATTTAAATAGAAAATAGATATTATTCTAGCAACCCAGACAGGTGCAGGAAGAGCATCAATATGGGTATGTGGAGGTTTATTTTGCTATTACTACTTTGTGAACAGTATATGTTATTTTATCTGTATAATAAACTGCTAAATATAAACAGTTTCCACCTCCTCTAGTAAATCAGCCTCTATATACATGATTTAGAAACAATTAGCCAAAAAACACCTGGATTAACATGAATGATCCGTATTGAATTTCAATCCATGAAATTATTTTTGCTCATCTCTATTTGCTATAGTTTAGGGAAGAGAAATCTAAAGCTTACAGGTTTTAGCCAATGCATTTATCACTCTATAGAGCCTCTTTAATGCTCAATTACCTTAAACAAACACTTTGAGTGCTGCAATCATTTGCTTTCATATATAAACGACACCATCTCTGTCATATTACCATTGAAGTATTTATTCTAATTAGTGCTTATTGGCCCGTCAATTTAATTATTTTTGTATAAGAAGGAAATTAACCAGTAGCTGTTTTTGTTAAGCTCATGACAAAAGTACTAATTACAAAGCTAATAAATCCTGAAGCAACATGAACCCACCGCCACGTTCTAATTTTTTAATAGGTCATAATTTTCCCCTACATTATCAAACAGAAATAATTGAATATGTTGGCATTCCAAGCATGACTTCATAAAAGCAGCCCATTTTTCATTTGCAAAGGTAATAATCACAAATGTTTCTGTACTGTGGATTGGAACCGTCTAAGCATTCAGATTATTTGAGCTGATAAATTTTAAATTTGAAACAACATTATAAAGTGTCAAGCCATTGAATACAATAGTAGCTTGAAACAGCAACAAATACTATATTTTTTAAACCTGTGTTTTCATATTTTTAATCCTTTTAAGGTTAATTTTCTAAGACATACTTAACAAATGATGGTTATGTCAGTTACTTCTAATTTCTAAGGCCCAAAATGGCATGCATTTTTGTATATGTTACATCTGGTTAATAAATATAAATAAGAAACAACCATATTATTGTTTTTTAGTATGTAAATGCTATAAATTATTTTTTTAAGTGTTCTTCTATATTTACTAGAATATAATGTAATACCAATATACAAATAATGATATACACAGAGGAAAGTGTGAAAAATTTGCACTGTCATATGTTTTCAAATAGAGGTGTTCAGCCCATCTTAAGGTTCACCAAGGGATATTTCTGTCAGTTATAAATATATTTCTGCTTGCCAAGTTAAAGTGGAACTATGGCTTCCTATTAAAATATGTGTTCCAGCACCAATTGTAAGTGCATCTACACCTACAGTTTTCTCTTTCTCTTCCTGTAATGGTGGTCTCATGTAGGCTGTGCCTGCTTGCACTCCAGGGGATAAAACTTTAAGAAAAGGGAAATCTATGCTAAGTGCAAAATTTGTGAATTTAAATCTAGATATACAAATAAAAATAAAACTTGAATGTCAGGGCAGCAGCATTCACAAATATCTGAATACAAGATAACAAAAAATGCAAACACAATTGTTGAGCTGTACCATAATTCCATACAAATCAGAGCACTGTAAGTGAGCATTATTAACAGATTAAATGTGAGATCACCCATACCAAGACAAAATAAACTGAAAGTCCATATAAAGCAAATGTCCCTTTAAAAGCCATAAGTAACCATTAATGTGTGGACATATTACTCCACTTCAGTTATGTATCGTCCTCTGTGTGTCACCACCACAAAGACAAACTGCTTACCAGGTAAATAGACCCCAAAGCGATAAGAGATCAAATTGCATTTTAAAGTCTGCCAGAAACACTGAGGAATTTGAACAAGGGCTGATCCACCACAATGTTCTTGGCTGAGATAAATACACCACACCAAATATAAGGATGAAAGCACAAGAACTCCACAGTGTAATACTGTAAAACTGCCATTTATTGTATAAAAGAAAGGTACTCACAAAAAAATGAGTATAGAGACAAGAAACAAAGTTCTGCTCCGCTGAGCAGGCATGATGAAGTCACCACAAGGCTCTACCCAATGCGTTTCATCACAAGGGACATAATCAAGGGGCCGATAGGTCCACAAGCTTACTGGCAGAATTGGAGAAAAAAAGAAGACTGACAGCATTCTTAGGGGAGGCCCAGGGGCGGACTGACAACTCATGGGGCCCCCGGGCAATAAGGGATCATGGGGCCCCTTTGTCCTTGCCTAAACTCAAAAAAGCCTATGAAAAAGGTACCAGGGGCATCTCATGGGGCCCCCTACTGACCCTGGGCCCTCAGGAAGTGCCTGAGTTTCCAAATGGTCAGTCCGCCCCTGGGGAGGCCTGCACCTGAACTGATGTTTAAAATGCCAAAACATGAAATCCCAGCAAGGCCACATTCCCATCTCCCTTCCCTACATCCAACCCAAAGTAAAGCAGTCTGGAACTCAGGAAGACTCCATGCGCCCTCTGTGTTCAACCATGGAGCAGAAGCTATCGGCAGACAAGAAGCAATGGAATAGAGCTGGTATTTTTCAGGCTTTAGAACCACCTTAACTTTCTATGATAGACTTAAACCCTTGTTTTCTCTAGCTCCCCAGTTAGAGAAAAACATTAATATTTAGGACATTAAATTACAAGGATATCGTGCAAATGTAAAGGCCAGTGAAATATCCTCTACAACTATTAACTGGTCTTATGTTAAACAGAGATCCCAATTACCTTTTCATTTTACAGGGAAAGGGGGGTAAATACATATTTGTGAATAGATTGCACTATGCTTTGATTTCATTTACATTCCTGGATGGGAATTCCACTGGCTCATTAATACAACCTTTTTCCCTATGCTGAGAGTCCAGCAAAACATAATTGATTTCTTTCTTTTTAGAGGGAATGTATAGTGGTTATTCTACATATCTATTTTCTGCCTTTAATTAGCATAGTTAGGACAAGGAATACCATGATTTAAAATATTTTTTCAGCCCGGTAAATATAAAATATTGCAAGTTAAGGTGAAATCAACCCCCCCAAAGTCATTAATGTCTAAAAAAAACTAAAATGTGTTTACTATGTGCGTTTTTGTTTGTTTGATATATGTTTTGTTTTGTAGAAAATAACTGTTGATCTTGTCAATGACTTTCCCCTTCTGGTTTGAGATGGCAATGATCTGCAAGCTCTTCTAGCCTTTGCTGTTTTGCCACCTCAGTACTCACGCTCCAGATGTTTAGAAAAAAAGCTTTAGCTGTATATGACTTATTGCCCCTTGATGCTCCAAAATTCTTATGACACAAATAGCATTGCCTGTCAGGGCGGATCGGTGCCCCTGGTTGACAGGGGTTCTGTTCAGCAGAAAGACTATCTAAAAGAAAATCCTTAAATTGATATTAAACATGTATTTATTTATTTAAATAACAAACATGTTATATTTACCTGCCTTGTGCAATGGTTTTGCACAACGTAACCCCAACTGTCCTTTCCTGGGGTTTCCCTCCGGTGCTCCTAGCTCCACCCCCCTTCTGAGTACTCCCCAGCATCTTACTTGTTAAGGGGGTACTCGCTGCTGAGCCCTGATTCCTGTGTCCATTGACAGCTGCTATCAATCTGCCCTGTGAGGAGGGAGAGAGAGGAGAGCCATTGCTCTCAAGCACATAGCTGGATCGAGATCGGGCTCAAGTAAGTATAAGGCGGGGGGAGAGTGGGGGAGGATCCTGCACCCAGAAGCTGCATTAAGGTAAAAAAAAACTTTAGGCTTTAGAAACACAGTAATTATTGTAAAACTCTACAAGATAACAATAAGTTACAAGTGCTTCCTTAAAAACATTGTTGCAGATTGGATATGTTAACCACTTAAGAGCCACCCCCTAGCAGATATATAGCTACCGGGTGGTTCCGCTGAGTAAAATCACAAATGTATTTGCTTTTCTGGGCAGGGGGCCCTACTCACACTGCTATTGGCTGCTGGATATGTCAATCACCGGGTCCTGGCCACCAATTCTTGGCTGGGACTCAGTGATTGTCGGCAGGGCTGAGAGGGGAGAGACTTGTGTGTAAACAACACAGATCTTTCTCCTGTCAGCATGGCAGCACAGCAGAGAGACAAAACAAAGCAGCATGTCTCCTAAGTAAAACACAACACAGCACACAGTTAACCCTTTCATCGCCCCAGATGTTAACCCCTTCCTACCCAGTGTCATTAGTACAGTGTCAATGCTTTTTATTAGCACTGATCACTGTATTAGTGCCACTGGAGATGTCAGTGGCAGTTAGTTAGTTCCCACCCAGTGTCAGAATGCCCGCCACAGTCCTGAAGTCCTGCTATAAGCTGCTCATTGCCGTACATATACTGCCATTTGTAGACAATATAACTTTCACGTAAAACAATTAATAGATGCTTATTGGGATTTTTTTTTTAGCAAAGACATGTAACAGAATACATTTTGGCCTAAATTTATGAAGAAATTTTATTTTTCTGACTTTCTATTGGATACATTTTATAGCAAAAAGTCAAAAATATTGTTTTTGTCTTTTAATTTGTTGGTGGTGATCAAATACCACCAAGAGAAAGCTCTATTTGTGTGAAAAAAGGACATAAATTTCATTTGGGTGCAGCATTGCATGACTGCGCAATTATCAGCTAAAGTACCGCAGCACCATATAGCAAAAAATGTCCTGGTCAGGAAGGGGGGTAAATCTTCTGGAAGGCAAGTGGTTAAAGTGACTGTTTTTTTTACACACATCACGTGATCACCTTCCCTCCCCAAAAACTTGTCCCTCGCTGAATACAGTCACAATCCTGAGATTATCCAGCGCCAGGTCCTTCCCCTGATTGTTGAAGTGGAATTAGGTTGAAAAAAATTGCAAACAGGCAGCTCTTTATTATAGAAGGAACATTATTATTATTATACAGTATTTATATAGTGCCAAAGGGTATGCTCAGCGCTGTACAGTAGCAAGGGGGACAGAACATGAGACAAGACAGTAACAATACACTACACGAGGGGTTCGAGGGCCCTGCTCTTTCGAGCTTACAATCTAGGAGGGAGGGAAAGGTGGTACAGGAGGAGATGGGGTGGTGGGAGGAGTGGAGGAGGTTAGTGGTTAGAGGTCAGGTGTTAGGGGAGGTTGGGGTAGGCTTCCCTGAAGAGGAGGGTTTTCAGGGTGCGCCTGAAGGTGAGGAGGGTAGGTGACAGTCTGATGGATTGGGGTAGGGAGTTCCAGAGGATGCGGGAACATGCAATGACTTTTCTGCAAAAAAATCCACTTACCTGCCTGTTCGCAATCCCCTGTAGAATGTACACAAAGCTGTACATGTACAGCTCAGTTTACATTGCAGAATACTGCTTGTTTGCTGGGATGACTGGACTCCTGGGCATGTATAGGAGTAACTTCATTTCACACCAGCCAATGAAGACGGCTGAAGACGGGCAACCAGAAGAAGCTGAGAGGAGATGCTGGCGAGCAAGTTTGCAGGCTTTTAGTTCTGCTTTCACTTCCTGAATAGGCCCTTCCTCCAGGTGTCCACATCATTGCCTGCATCGTGTGGACAATTCCCATTAGCCAACCATTGGAGGGGTTCTCTTAGGATCCTGATGAAAGATGATGTTGGACCAATGGATGTGAAGGGAGACAGCCAGATAGAATTAACAAGCAGCACTGGATTAGCATTTCCTGCAGGAGGAAATAACTTCAGGAAGGGGCCTGAATGGGGGGATTCGGGATTAGAACTTGCTTCGCCAGGTAAATAAAACTTTATTCTGGAAGGATGGCTTAGAGGGGGGTGGGATAAAGGAATGGACAAAAAAATAATGTTTGGGTGGAGTTGGGCTTTAAGTGCAATAGCATGACACATTACTCAGTGCACCTATTACCAACAGCAATCACTATCCAGCCAGCATTCCTTCCCATAGAGGGTGTGTTCATGAAAAGAAATATGTGTATCAAAAGGATTGTTTGAGACTTTTATAAATCCTTGTTAGTGCAAGGAGGGTTTTCCTGCCATTTATGATTAGTGATTTTGGTCTATGAATTAACATTGTCAAGTTTTCTTTCTGTCTCTGACTAACATCTTTGTTTACAGATAGCAAATATGTTAGCTTACACAGGTTGCTATACTTGAAAAGACAATAAGAAAAGAGCAGTAACTGAAGGTAAATGATCTTTTTAGTAAACTAAGACCTAATTGGCTGTTATGGAATGCCACTGTTTGCACTATGTTATCGAATTCAATTGCTACTTTTTCTGGGGTCTTATTTTCCCTAGGTTTCCCAGCAACAAATAGGTGCAGTTTCTGTTTCTTCATCCTTTATACTTGTCCCAGTGACCATTGTCACCAAGATAGTAAGTGAGGAAAGATCCAACATTTTGAGCTGTCACCGGATTAGGAATACAGGAGCAATCTTTCAACAGGGCCATTTGTTACGGCGACAACTGTCTAAAGCTGGCCATACAAGGCTCAGTTTTTTACATTCAAACAGGCAGCTGAACAAAAGAAACTGAGCCAATTTCCTCATCCACGCATTTAAGGTGAATGGGGCAATCCTCCCCACTGTGTCATTGTATTTTGATAGCAGGACTTCCCTCATCAGAATACACTGATCAGAGCTGCAGCTGATTGGCTGAAAGTGCTGATTGAGGAAAATTATCTAGCAGGACTTTATTATGAAAATGGATTAATGTGTTGGAGTTTATTTGCTAAAGCTGGGGAATGCAAAATCAGCCTCACTTCTGCACAGAAACCAATCTGCTTCCAGGTTTTATTGCCAAAGCTTAATTGAGCAAGCTGAGGTTAGAAGCTGATTGGTTTCTATGCAGAAGTGAGCCTGATTTTGCACTCTCCAGCTTTAGTAAATAAACCCCATTGACTTCTCATGAAGCGGAAAGGCTATACATGGATCGAAATTCGGCCACTTCCTGTAGAACCAGCCAAATTTTGATCAATATGTGGCCAGATTAAGAGTTGATATTACCTTTCTTATCTTGGAAAGGGCAAGGAAGTAAAGGGAAATCTCCCCAGTGGGACACAGATGCCAAAAAAAGGATTTGTCAGTTTTCCACTCCATGCAACATGGACTAAATAAAGGTCTTGGATTTATATATACTTTAAAAGAGAAGTATGGCCAAAGCCTTTTTTTTTCCATACTTCTCTTCTGAGTCACAGAAGTGCACTTATTTGTCCTCTCCTGTGATCCAGAAATAGGCGGACAGAAGGCTATAGTCCATTGTTGGCTAATATCCCAGTGCCACATTAGGCTTTAGAAGGATACCAACAATAATGTCAGGATCCATCCAAAAGCCTGATTGGCAACTGGCACAGCCTCTCTGTGCCCTATTTAGAGCCTGAACCAGCCCCTCCTGCCCACGGGTGGACTGACCATTTGGAAACTCGGGCCTTGCCCGAGGGCCCGGGGTCAGTAGGGGGCCCCATGAGATGCCCCTGGTATGTTTTTCATAGGCTTTTTTGAGTTTGGGCAAGGACACAGTGACCCCATGATCCCCTATTGCCAGGGGGCCCCATGAGTTGTCAGTCCGCCCCTGCTCCTGCCCCCTCCCTACCCTGGCACTGCAGTGAGTGCTAGAAAAGCAGAGCAAAGAGTGGTGACTGACAGCCATCACTCCATGCTCAGAGAAGACTGAGAACT
This sequence comes from Staurois parvus, assembly GCF_062004578.1. Classification (NCBI taxonomy): domain Eukaryota; kingdom Metazoa; phylum Chordata; class Amphibia; order Anura; family Ranidae; genus Staurois; species Staurois parvus. The sequence continues at coordinate 15,063,817 of NW_028318039.1, read as the reverse complement.
GAATGATCAGCAGTCAAGTGATCACTCAGCTCTTGGTCTTAGTGCCCATAGGTGAAAGCTGCAGCATCAAACTGATGCTGCAGCCACAGAGGTGAGTATGGATGTTTATATTTTTCAATTCCCACACTTCTGCTTTAAGTTACATTTGGTAATATTCGTAGTTATTAGTCAGAATCTATCCTGTACTTTAAGTTACTGTACCGAAGATAAAGAACTCTTTGTTGAATACGGCCCAAACGATCCCAGCTTATTATAATCTATAGTTGTCTAGGCAGCATACACAAGTTTTTACTGGAAACATAAATCAGTTAAATGAGTAATGCGAATAAAATCCTACAAGAATATGCTCCTTCATCTTGTACATACATGTTCATCCTCCTCTCCGCTTCCTCAAGTCTTATCTAAGACTGTTGGTCCACAATACTTGCCTTTGTCCATTTTGGATTGCCACTCTCCATCCTTTCAACTTAGATATTATTGGGTTAATTTGGCTTTCATTATAGTTACAAACATCATAATTCAAGACACAGACATACAACTGAGAACAATGTGACAGATATTTTAGCCAAAATCCCATTTAACAGGGGTTCCAAATCGGATATTCCCATTAATGCATAAAATATCATTTTGTCGTTAGGCTAGTCCCCTTGGTTCAATAAAGTTATAACCCTACTGCTCTTGAGCAAAGCCACAATTAAAATACACCACATTTACATTATACAAAATCTTCAGGCCCAGAAAGGAATGAGCAAAGCTATATATTCCATTATTTCTGCACCAGTTCGACCATTTAAATCTCTCGACTTCAACATATATCCTTCAGCAGTCTTTACTTTCTGGATTTCATTTTTAAGTCCTCCAGGCTGCATCTGTCATAGCGATATTATGAATTTAAAGTGCTAATGCCTTCAAGACTAGGGAAACATTGAAATATATCCTTTCCTGATTAAATTACCACCTCTAGCTACTTTACATACTTATGTCTAAACAGATTGCTGTTTTCTTGCCAAGTACTGGATCTGTGAGATTGGAAATATGTAATTTCATGGGAAGAAATTGTGTGTATTGCTACAGACAAGTACATTCTACTTAAGTATCTTTCAAATGTATTTAGATATTATGTTTCTATGTGTGTCTGATATTTATAATTGCGTGCATTCATTTGCCAAATAATGTCTGGAGCAGTTGGCAAGTGTTGCTAATTTGTCAAATAAAATGTCTCCATGCCACATTTATTTTAAATTAGTGTATATTTGTTTAAGGATAAATAATTTCTGCTTGAGGATTTTCTGATAGTGGTGATGAATTTTAGGAATGCCTTTAGCACCTTAAGTAGACAATACAATCAAATTAAGTAAGAGTGACATAGCTATTGTTTAACTTTCATCAGCTAAAGGAAAATGTAAGGCTCTACTGTACAGGAAAATTGATCAATTCTGCCATTCTGCCATCAATACACTACACTATTCTCTGTCCACGGGTTCTATATCAAAGTGTATGAAGCCTGCTAAAGGGATTACAGGTCCCTGCAGCCTTCCCACACCACTTGCACTATTGCAAGATCTTATGACCCCATCAGCTTTTCCTTTATGACCTGGTACAAACCACATAGTCAGTTGTGGGTGAGGAGTGGCAATTCTCTGCCAGTTTTACATCAATTTGGGACTTATGCAAAAATCAAACTGGGGCTCCCTTGGCTGGCATACTTCTGGCCCTCTTACACAACCCACTATACCCCCAGTGGAACAAACGTTTTTTAAGAAATCATTGAGAGATATTAAAGTAGAACTTTACTCTCTCAATCAGCATTGATCATTTTTAATCCTTATGCTGCTAGCATTAGTAAATAGATAGTAAATTATATCTTATTTACTTGTTTAAACTTTTTTTCATATTTCTTCAGTTTCTGGTTTCCAGGCAAAAGCAAATGATGTCATACATGAGCAGCACAGTGGCTAAATGGTTAGCACTTCCGCCTGACAGTAATAGGGTTGTTGGTTCAAATCCCAACCACGGCGCCACCTACCTGGATTTTGCACGTTCTCCCTGTGTCTACGTGGGTTTTCTTTGGGTACCCTGGTTTCCTCCCATACTCCAAAGACATGCTGTAGGTTAATTGGATCCACTGTAAATTGGCTGTACTGTATGTATGAACGTAAGTTAGGGACCTTAGATTGTACACTCTTTGAGGGTTAGGGACTGATGTGAATGTACAATATATATGTGAAAGCGCTGCGTAAATTGATGGCACTATATAAGTACCTGTAATAATACATCCCAAGAGTCTTCAGGAGGGGAGGAGGGCTTTATCAGATAAGCACACCCTCATGCCTGAGCTAAGGGCAGAGGGTTTCCAGGAAGTAAATACTACATGAATCATCTGCCCTTACTTAAGATGACCACAGCCAGAAATGCTGGGGGTGTTTTGCAAAGTGATTTTGCAGCAAAATAAAGCATAGAGACATGGATGGATAGTTAAATATGCTTTGAATATTAAAAATAGCATTTTTAGCTTGTGGTGCAGTGTAGCTCTGCTTTAAAGTAGTAAAGTAATACATTTATTAAAGTATTCTATATCTTATAGGTATGGTTATACTTGAAGGTATAATACGGTAATTTCGGCACATTATTATAACAGCGTTACATAAGTAAACTAAAGCCTACTCAGGAGAAGAACAATAGCAAATGAGATAAACTTTGCTAGCAGATCACTATTATTTTCCCCATAACAAGCGCGTGCTTATAGTGTGCTCAATCCTCTCTCCATAGGCACAAACATGCAAGTTCACCTGATTTTTTGCACTGATAGTTCACACGTTTGTATTGGCAGCTTTAGTATAATCTGTATAATTTGTATTGGCACCTTTTGGATAATAAAGTAGCCTTCTTGTACTGAATGAACAAAGAATACATTTTTCTTTGCCAAGATTTCCAGTAAACTTATAACCAAAAATGTGTAAATGGTGAATTTTAGGTGGTATGTTACAATAGCTAAATATGGAAAGCAATTATCATCAAAGAAATAGAACAATTCTGTTTCAATGAGCTAAACTGAGCATGAAGTACTTTAATGAAAAGTCCAGTGCAACGGTAATTTTATCTTTTCCCCACAGAATGTAAAAATGACATTTTTCAAAAGATGTTTTAGTTGCAATGCCTTCAATAAAGAATGATCTGTATTCATACAGTTCAAATATTGTTTTCAGATTTAAAGTATACATTAAGAAGTGATTTGTACACCCATTAGTAGGAGCTGTTCAATAAAATGTGCACTGACCTTCAATATAAAAATCACATTATACAACAGTTAACCTTGTAAATCTGAATAGCTAGAGAGTATTCTTCCTGCAAGGCAGATGTATACTATCTAGCATTGCCAAACAAAGATACCAGCATTGATGTGGATTCATGTAAAATACATTATGCAAAATTTACCCAGTGTATTACATACAGGATTAATATGCCTTTCTACCAACACTGGTATTTTTCTCTAAATGTATGCTGTAGGACTGTATGCATGGTTTCCGCTGCTCTTGCCCTTTCATATAGTGATTGTGTTTGTGCTTTTCTTTTTTAATTATCGACATCCAGTAGCTTATAAGGGACAATCAAACTAATTGTTTTGTACATTAAACTAATCTTCCCTTAGATAAATAAGTGATTATGAAGCTACTAACCTACTACTGAGTGTTTGTTAATCACATAAAAAAACTTAAAAGACAATATTAACACTAACCTTAGCACATGCTTTTTGCATTTAATTCATAGTAAGAAAAATAAAATACTCATCTTCTCTAAGATCCTGTAAACTGCAGTTTAAATGATACACATCTCAGGAAGATATGGTGAGTAGATGGCCAAGGGCCTCTCAAAATCCTGTTCATCCGATGGCAAAAAACCCCCAAAAAACTGGCCTATTATAATACAGTACGAAGCACTGTTTTCAAATGCTACTAATACCTTTTTATATGCTAAACCCTTTATATATATATATATATATATATATATATAGTACTACCCTCTTGAGGATTGCTGTGTGTGTAGGTCCCCCTAAGCTCCTCACAGCCAGGGAACACACATTTTCCACACTTGCATCCATACGTAGTGAACAGTCCATGAGCTTGGTTTTTGTTATTTTATTGGAAGAAATATTTTGGATAGGGTAATAAGGATCATAAAACAAAAAATAAAATATTCCTGCGCCAATGAAAAATAAGTGCCAATACAAAATATGTGTATCCCTCTTCTAAATTGCTGCTGTGCAAAAAAATGTGAAAACACAAATAATATTTATAAATAAAACAGTGTTAAATAGACCTTCATGCAAATTTAGTAAATCACAAAACATAAATGTCCCATACTCATTAGTGCATATCTCTGTCAAAAAATCTTCAGGAAAGACAGCCCAAAACCACTTGTGATGAACGCTGAGGATTCCAAATGCTTTTAAGAGACTTCCACCTATCACCCGTGCACACCAACATCAAATACACTCACCGGATTTTGGTGAATGAAAGGCCTTTAAGGATTTTTGGGAAATCCTAAACCCTCTTTGCATCAGGTCTTGAGAACGCCCTGTGGGAGGGGCAAAACGCGTTGATGCAATTCCGGTCCACACATCCTACGTCTGACGTCACTTCCGGTGAGTGGAGCGCATGCCGGGCGGTGCGTTCCAGTGGCCATTTTGAGGGATTCAGGCTGGTCTCCTGCTGTTACTCTGCTCTAACTGGCTTTATTTGTGTGAGAATCCTAGATTCTGTGGCTATTTGCTGGTTCTTATCATCAGGCTGGTGTTGACTTAATAAATGCGCCTTTTACAAGTTGGAAAAATGTGAGTGGCCTGGATTTTGTCTTCTGTCATAACATTTATCTGGCAATATTACACTATATAAGTTTTTTCTTTGATACGGTGGAGTAAACAAGGATACCACGGTGAGGACCTGGGAGAAAATCTAAACCTGGTGGGGCAGGCTATCATTGAGCTGATGCAAAGAGGGTTTAGGATTTCCAAAAAATCCTTAAAGGCTTTTCATTCACCAAAATCTGGTGAGTGTATTTGATGTTGGTGTGCACGGGTGATAGGTGGAAGTCTCTTAAAAGCATTTGGAATCCTCAGCTTTCATCACAAGTGGTTTTGGGGTGTCTTTCCTGAATATTTTTTGACAGAGATATGCACTAATGAATATGGGACATTTATGTTTTGTGATTTACTAAATTTGCATGAAGGTCTATTTTGCGCTGTTTTATTTATAAATAATAAGGGTCATGGGATGCTCAGCTTGATTGAATCCATGCAAAGGAACAACTTCCTTCCTATTTACAGAAATAGACCTTGGACTGCTCTTTTTCCTTAAAAGCCATCAGTTATCATTACATGTCAGTAGCAACAGCCCCTTACAGGCTAGGCACTCGCAGCCCCTCTGAAAGTTAGCTGAGCTTGTTGCAGAATACATACAGAGATGTCTCCTCTCCCCAGCAGAACTGTTCCCAGCTCCACAGCCTGCACGATTAAGCACAGTGCTGTCCTTTGAAAGCTTGCTACATGTGGCAGACTCTCCCCTTGTAACTTCCTGGGTGTGCTGATGTACTCACTCTGTCCTCCTTGCTCCCACTGCTCACTGGCCTTGATCCTGTTCATGCTGTAATGCTGAATGGACCCTCCTGAGCCAGCCCAAACCCAGACTTGAGGCGCACCCTCCTAGACCTAGGGAACTCCTCCCAGGCCACTGACAATCTCCTCAGCACTCCATCTTCCACCCAATTCCCCTTGCCAGCCTAACTTTCCTATATTTATTGGTTGTCCATGCCACTCTACCCGGGCTCCAAACCTGGGTTTGGTTAAACTTCCCATAAACATGCAGATTAGGTCTCCACCCCTTCTGCCCACTGGCTTATGGAAGGTTACATCGTCCTCCAGAACTAGGTGGAGGCGATAGATTTCCAACCTTTAAACCATCCAGCCTGATCTGCAGTAACCTGACCTAATTAGAAATTCACACAGTTACCAAGAGTCATGCACAATAAATTTACCTACACTACCCTAGTAGCACACTAGAGGGTGCTACATATACTATACTCTTTCTTATGTACTTTTAAAGTGTTACTAAATCCACAACAGTAAAATCAGTCTGTATATCCAGTAAAGCATGCTTGTTATACTCACTGTGCAACCAAGGGGTTAACTCTCTGCGGTGTGTAAAAACGCTGTTTGAACCTGACTTCTCTGATCCTCCCCTTCTTCGTGTGTCCCCCTTTTATCTCTTGATAAGACATATAGTGTGGAGTAACTCTGCACATGCTCAGTTTAGTGTGCATTGCTAGAGAGTTTTTTTTTCTTGGGAGAGTGCATGTGATCAGCACAGGGCTAGTCAGCACTGTCGAGACAGAGGTCAGGGTTTCTGCATCCTCCTAGAGCAAAATGAAAACTCCTCCTACAAGCTTTAATCAGTGCTCTGCTGAACACTGATAGAAGTCACAAGACTGCTCTAACCTCTGATAAGAAAAGGTATTTAGCAGTTTATATTTACTAAAATAATTGCACTTCCATGTTCTGTGTACTGTGGGAGACCAGATAAAAGGAATGCAGGGTCCTGGGTTTAGCAACACTTTAAAACTACACACTGTTTTTAGTATGCAGACCCAGGTATTTATACAATTCGATTTGATTTAAAGTGTTAATCTAGAAGAGGGGTCTACAAACTTTATAAAAAAAAGGGCCAGTTTACTGTCCTTCCAACATTAGGGGGGCCGGACTGTGGTCAACAGCAGTAACAAATATCCTGGTGTCAGTGGTAGTAAACAATACCCCATATTTGATATTAGAGGGAATAATAGTACCCCATCATTGGTGTCAGTGGAAGGAATAGTGCCCCATCTTTGATATCAGTGAAAGGAATAGTGCCTCATCTTTGGTGTCAATGGGAGGAAAAGTGCCCTATCATTGGTGTCAGTGGGAGGAATAGTGCCTCATCATTGGTGTTAGTGGAAGGAATAGTGCCCCATCTTTGATATCAGTGAAAGGAATAGTGCCCCATCCTTGGTGTCAATGGGAGGAAAAGTGCCCTATCATTGGTGTCAGTGGGAGGAATAGTGCCTCATCATTGGTGTCAGTGGAAGGAATAGTGCTCCATCATTGGTGTCAGTGGGAGGAATAGTGCCCCATCATTGGTGTCAGTGGGAGGAATAGTGCCTCATTATTGGTTTCAGTGGCAGGAACTATGCCCCAAGGGCTGGATAAAAGCAAGCAAAGGTCCGCATTTGGTCCCCAGGCTGCAGTTTGGAGACCCCTGATCTAGAATAATAATGATTGCGTGACCAAGCAGAAATTAAGGCCCCTTTCACACAGGGCAGACTCCAGTTTGCTCAGCAGGGCATCTGTCCACTTATCCCCTGCTGATCAGAGCAGAGCAGGCAGACAGGTCCTTATGCAGAGCGGATACAGACACCGACCGCTCTGCTCTACGGGTGATCAGATGTAAATGGACCAGCTGCCCTTTTACACCCGACTGCCCTTTGATTTAATCCACCCAAATGGAGGGGAACAGATCCCCTTGCATTTGTTTTTAGCGGATCAGATTGGAGGTAGGAAGGTGTAAGTGGACACAAGTCCGTTTACATCTGCCGCCACATAGAGGAGAATGGAGGGTCCGATCTGGTCCACCTATCTGATCATGTGAAGAGGGCCTTAAGCCTAATTATAGCCTAAATTAAAACAGAAAAATCAGCACAATGGACATAACGTACAGTTAGTATGATGTGTCCCTTGTGCTGATTATTTGTGTTTTAGGAGAAATCCTTATCCTTCACAACCACCTCTAACCCCCACTCCTCCATCCCTGCAGTCTTCCAGTGCAGAGTTTACACAGCTAAAGTGCTGTTAGCATCTCTTATCAAGAGATCTCATGTATGCCTGCCCTTTTCTGCCTGATCCACTGTGTTACAGCGTCTATGAGTGACCCAGAATGACCCAGAGAGTTTGATTGGGGAGAGGTGTATGATTGATAGGTCCATCCACTCCATTCAGAGATTTTGTGTTATTCATAAAAGTATGGCTTCTGTGAATGGTGGATTCAGCAGAAAGGGCGGGCATAGCTGAGATCTCTTGATGAGAGCTCCTGACAGTACTTTAGCTGAATTAAAACCCCACTGCACCAGAAGATTACGACAGCAGGGGTTGGGGGGGTAGAAACAAATGAATATTTCTCCGAAAGCACAAAGAATCAGCACAAGAGACACATCATACTAATTGTAAATCATGTCCCTTATTGCAAATTATGTCCCTTCTGTATATTTTTCTGTCTTTAATTTACAGTGGCACTAAAATCTGGTTCAAACAATTAAAATTTAACAAAGCATGTATTCTTAACTCAAAAAATGCCTTCTGTTGCTCTTCTATTCTTCTATTGCCCTCAGCCTCCTCCATATCTCAAAATTCCATTTTTTTGCTGCTGTGATCCAACTTCCTGTTAGAGGGTGGCTACATTCAATCTTCAGCTGCGTGATCCACCAGACTCAGTGGATCATGGTGCTCAGTATCCAGCCACTGTGAGCAGCCAGGGTATCATGTGATCGCTATGATTGGTCATAGCGATCACATGATTACAAAGTAAATGAAACAGTCATGAATGGTTTCCATTCATGACTGCTGCTTTCTGTTGTGAAACTGTGATTGACCCACAGCTATCACATGGTACCTGACACTCTGTACCATATGATTAAATGTAGCCAATCACAGCATTCATGACAGTTAACTATTGCTTATAACAATGATCATCACTACTATAAGCAATAACAGTGTAAAATAAAAAAAAAAATTAAATAAATCCCTGATTCCCCCCCCCAGAGTAGTACAGTGTTATTATGGTGACACTGAACTACGCTGATGACAGTATGAAAAATAGTAAAAAAAAAAGAAAGAAAAAGAAATTGAATAAAAATGTATTTATTTATTTTTTTGTCACTAGTCACATACTGTCACTAGTCAGTGTCCCTGGTCATTGACACACCAGTCATATGATGACGGCATATTGCACTGGTGAAAGTATGTAAAAAAAATTATGTAATTTCTTTAATTTCCAAAAAAAGTGACAAAAAAT